>NC_142493.1:23374656-23548831 GCF_965113065.1 Corylus avellana
TTGGTGAAATTGTCATGTGCCACGTGGTTGAGTACGCATGAAGTGGACACTATGATTGTGCATCAAGTATCAACTTTTTTTTTATTTTTTTTTTTAATTTTTGGGTGTGCCTGAGAATGATGTGGGAAAGTTGGGAAAGAACAAAAGGAGTGATTATTTTGGTGGAAGTGCTGCTGCTGCCAGCGGTGGTGGGTGAGTCATTCATGTGAGTCCGTGAGTGTGACACCGTTCTTTATGCCCAAAGGGCGTGATGATGATGGATGGAGGAATTATCAGACCGTACACGTGTCGTCGTGACTCGTTAATCGATGTCGATCCCTGGGTGGGGTCTACCCAGGAGGATTTAAAACTTTGATGTGAAGAGCCAACGACAACGTCCTATCTCAGTGTTGCCTTGTGTCCGCGGATATGAATATAAAAATATGCGGAATTTGAGCGCTACGAATTGGGTCTATTTCTTTCTTTTTATTTTTTATTTTTTTATGGGTCTATTTCTTGATAACATCAGATGAGAGAGGTTTTATTTTTACTATATTAACAATGTGGTATCCAAAATTGCCATTGAATTCAAATTTCAATAATATTTCGTCTAAAATTTAATGGTAATTTTAAATACTACGTCAAGGACTATACACATGAAAGTGTAGGAGTAAGAATGTGTGTAACATTTTTTCTTCGAGCATATTAGCATCTAAAGGAAGGATGTCAATTTTTGACATGGCTTGCGAATCTGATACGAATTCAGCACGAAATTGGTTGGTTAAGATTGAAATATTTAACCCGTATAATTAAATATATCAGGCTATAGTTGACTTATAAAGTCTTATATTCATGCTTTAATACGACCTGAATTTGACCCACAAATTTGACACAAACCAAACATAGAATTAACAAATTAAAATTAATAAATCTGATTTATTTAATTAAATTAGTTGGCATATATAATCTTATCAAGACACTTCAAAGTGATAGACAAAGACAAACGATTACCCTTAATATATATATATATATATATATATATATATATATATATATATATATGGTTTATTATATTGTATTGATGTAAGCAATAGGTCATCTATATATATATATATATATATATATATATAGGTGAAACATCGAGTGCCAGTAGTACTGGTGGATCTCAAACCTAGCTTAGAATCTACTTTTCAAAAGCAGCCGCGCGCCAAAACTCACAAAGACCATGTTGTCATTATGTCACTCACGTGAAAAATCAACGGTAGGTGCCATATTAGATAGTGAGATAAATTCATTCAACACCAAGGACAAAACAAAAGTGATCAAATTTTGTGCTGAATCACACATTCTTTAACGTACCCATCTAACATATTTATGATATAATATATTTATGCAACTTTGGGTTAAAAGAAGGACAAAGTGTTTTTTCAAACTGGGTTGAAGAAATTTTTTTCAACTTAATCTATAAAAATGACATGTGTCCCTTGAACATGTGAGATGCACATATTTTTTTTAATAGTAGGGATAAAATTGGAATAAATTTTATTAAAAACTTATGTGCATCTCACATGTTATTAAAAAAAAAAAAAAAAAAAAGACATATCATTTTTATAGACTAAGTTGAAGGAAATTCTTCTAACCCAGTTTAGAGGAAAACTTTGTCCTTCAAAGAATGGAATAGGCGTTTAGCCATATAGGGCTCGTTTACTCAAAACTACTTTTACTTTTGTATCACATTACAACAAAAAGGCTAAGTATGCTCTCTAAAATACATTATTATTATCAAACGAGCCCTTGTAATATTTCCCTCCTATAAATTCATGGATATGTTCAAGAATGAGTAATGTTAAGAATTATCTTTTTATCCTTCCAAAATTGATGTGACTTTTAAAATCATCATCAGATCAAAATTCAGTAGTAATCTATCCCAAATTTAAGAGTGATTTTAAAAGCCACATCAACTTAAAAAATATAAAAAAATAGTTTATAACATTACTCATTTAGGAAGACATAATAACTATTTTCACACTACATATTACTGTTTTTAGCATATATATGTACAGTGGATTCCATATGAATCTATAATGAATAAGCAATTTCTGATGATGACATTTTCACAATAATATCATGAAGAACATATTACTTAATGCTGTAATTTTTTATTTATTACAATATAAATGTCACCTCCACACATTTAGGCCATAAATAATTGATGTTTAGACGTTATGGTACCTACCTACTTTGCCTCATTAATCATTATCAACGGTTTTAGCATCTTTAGCAATTTTCAATTATGGACAATAAACCTCCTTGATTTATATTTAATTAATTGTCTTCAATTTTCATTGTCGTTTTGGAGGTTAATAGCAGCTGGGAGAGCAATCTAATTTTAAGGGGAATTTTTTTTTTTAATTATATTGGATCACATTAATTAGAAGCTTCTGGCCAGCAATGAAAGCTAGCTGGTGACACTGTAATGTTCTGTATATTCAATAGTCCAACACTGCAGGAAATGGTGGATGCAACCAATAAAATACCCATAAAAGCTCCAAATTTATTGGTTTATCTGATTAATGATTATCATACACTGTTGACAGGGGCCAAATTAATGAAATTATCAATGTAAAAAAGTTAAAAATGGAAATAGAAAGGAAGCGTAGGGGGAACTTGTACAGATAGCCGAAAACGGAGGGGTCTATTTTGGAGAAAGAGGAAAGTTGGAAGATCCGGACAAGAGGATCAAACAGCAATTCAAGTATACGTTACACTTTGCCTAGGAAAAAAAGAAAGTGAACGTTACTCCTATAAGAAAAAGCTATGGGTTTGGCTTAGAATACTACACACCATTACTATTTTTACTAGCCAAAAGAGAGGACGCATGGTCCCTTTAATAATAGACAAAGAGCTGTGGGGGAGTGTGTGTGTGTGGGAGTGGGAGGGGGGGTTTCCGTGGTAGGGTCGGGTTATCCCTACGAGAAAATCTATTCTTACTCTCAACTTCCCGCTTCTTCTTGAATCTCATCAGCTAAAAAGTCATGGAAAGAGAAGGAAAGTGAGAGAAAGTACAGAGAGAGAGAGAGAGAGCGAGAGAGAGGGAGAGAGAGAGAGAGGGAGGGAGAGTAGGAGTAGAGGAATGTGGAGGAGCTTCTTCTCTAGACATGGACACTCCAGAGAGGAACCAGATCGGCGCTCCCATCTCTAAGTTCGAGGTAAGATGCAGTGACCCATTTGATTTTTGTTTTTTGTTCTTTGAGTGGTTTGAAGAATTGGTTTTTATTTTGTGGGTTTCTTGGTGATGACAAGCTTGTACATTTTTTAGGAGGTTGACTTGGTTTTTTCAGATTTGGTTGCTTTTTGTGAATTGGGTTTTGTTTTGTGGATTTCTTGGTGATCGAAAGCTTGTGCATTTTTTATGTTGACTTGGTTTCTCTACTTGGTCCCTCTGCATCACTGCATGTGCTTGATTTGGTTTCTGAGTGAAATTAAGAATTTTGTCAGTCGAATTGGGTGTTTTTGTTTTAATTTAAAGTGATGAGTATCATGATTTTGTTTTCAAAGTTGGTTCTTGACTTTCTTTTTTGGGTTACGCTTTTTGGAAAATTTGTATTTGAATTTAGTTCCATATGGCTTAGATCTCCAAGTTCGGTTCAGTTTTTGCAATTCTAACGGTCATTTGGTTGATTTTTGGTTTCTGGGTTGTTTTATGCTTTTGAAGTTTGGTTGCTGGAAGCTCTAGAAAGATAATTCACTTGTAAAACTTTTTTTCTTTTTCTTTTTCTTTTTTTTTTTGGTAATTTGCAAGGGTGTATGTTTTATTTAGGTTGAATATATCACGAATACTGTTTTTTTTTTTTTTGGTCAGATTTAATTCATTATCCCTTCTGGAAAAAAGAACAAAAAAAAATCATATTCTAAGAAGGATTTGAGGTTGTATGAGAGAAGGATCTGGTGGCAATGTAGTTCTAGTGAATCTATTACTTAGTTTTATTCGTGTGTGTAGCACTCATGGAAACTCCTGTAAGTTTGACTAAATTTTCATCTTTTCTGGCCCCAGATTTACTGTTAACACTCATTGTCCTAAAATTTTCCATCTAGCTAATAATTGGTTTTCTACAATATAGATGTAAAACTTGTACATCTATATATTTGTTTCTTTTTTCTAGTCTCCTTTTACTTTTTGATGGGACTGTTTCTGATGTTTATACGTCTCAAGGATATCTGATTTAGATAAAAAGGTGTTTGTTAGGTAATAATGGTATGCTTGTGGACATTTTAATGTCTATTTTTTAAAATTTGAATTGATTTGCTTTCTCTATTTACTTCTCTGTTTCATGCTCTTAAAAATGTTCTTTTTCCACTGCATGCAGGATTCCCCTGTCTTCAACTATATCAACAGTCTTTCTCCTATCAAGCCAGTCCAGTCCATACATATTACTCATACCTTCAACCCGCTTAATTTTGCATCTCTTCCATCTGTTTTTACTTCACCCCATGTCAATTCTCACAAGGATTCTAGGTTCTTAAAAAGGTGAGTTTTTCTTACATCTTTCATTTCTTATTGTCTTAGTTTATTATTCCTACAAATTATAAGTGATATTATCTGGATTTATTTGTTATTCACCTTTTTCTTTATGTTAATAATTCTTATTTCAGATACAACTGCCTAGATCCATCAAAATCTGAGTTTTCTTCTGAAAATGGGAATAAAGTCTGTACGAATGAAGGAATTGATACAGATGTGGCTCAGTTGTATGATAACTCAGCTGAGCTACAGGAAAATTTTGATTCAGGGGTTTCCATTGGAGAATCTTCTGTTGAGCCATCTACTGAACATTCAAAGTTTGCAATTGAGCTGCCAGGTATCTTAAAATATGATTGTGGTAGCCCTGAGTGTGATCCAACACTTCATTGTGGTAATGAGGCAGGTTGTGTGTTGAAATTGTCTGGAAAGTCGGTGTCACTTATTCAATATGGTCAAGAGGTCACTTTAAATGGTTCACCTGAAGGTGAAGTGCATCTATCTGAGATGTGCCGAGTTGACCAAAAGAAAGGAGTGGAATGTGATTGGGAGAGTTTGATTTCTGATGCCACTGATATACTAATCTTCAATTCTCCAAATGAGTCAGAGGCTTTTAAGGGGCTAATTCAGAAATCAATGGACCCCATGACAAGATGTTGTACTTCTGTTGTGTCACAACTTTCTCGAAATGACATTGATAATATGCAGACCATGCAAATTGTTGATCCAGTTGGTTCTAGTGAGCAACATGAGATAAACGATCCTTCTGCTGAACATGAAGAATCCGGTGAGCTTCAGGAAATTGACCAGACACAGGACTACCCTGCTGATACTAATCTGAATAGTATGTCTAGCAGCATGAGTGAGAAAATGGATGGTGAAGTGGGAACCTGCATTCCATATGCGTCTAAGGTAAATGACACCACTAGGGTCTATTGCCAACTTATGCAGCATTAGTTGCATAGGTGCAGAATGCATTTAGTAGCCTAAACTTGTAGGTTGTTTGTTCTCTCTCTCTCTCTCTACATACATGGATTTATGTATGTATACTTTCCAGTTTGAAATCAATTTGAAGTTGCAGTATAACTAACCTTTACACTAATATATATATGCTAGTTTTAAATACTAATCAATCCTTTTTGTTGTTGCCCCATTCATATTATCTTATAGCTGTTAATATATTATGTTAAAAATGTAGTTTGGTTGGCCTAATAACACATACATTTGCTTTGTCTGTGTATAGTCTCTCTCTAATTTGCACCGTGGTGTGCGAAGGCGCTGCCTTGATTTTAATGCGGCTGGAGCTCGTAGAAAGAACTTAGGTGATGGTTCAAATTGTAGTTCTTCTATCCTGTCACCATTGGATGAGAAGATTGCCAGTCATGATAAGCAGCTGGTCCCAATTAAACCTAGTGGAGATTCCTCTCGGTGCATGCTACCGGGAATTGGTTTGCACTTAAATGCTCTGGCAACAACTTCAAAGGATCACAAAAATGTCAAGCTTGAAAATTTGTCGTCAGGAAGACAATTATATTTGCCCAGCTCCACTGCTTCCTTTCCCTCCCCTACAGACAGTCAAGAACCTCTAAATAAATCCTTAACGTCAGCCTCTTCTGAAAGAGACGCAGATCTTCCTGAAAGTGGGGTTTCTCATGTGGAAGATGCTTCTCAGGCAGCTTTATATTTAATTAGTGACGACTTCAGTCAGAATAGCCCCAAAAAGAAGAGGCATGTGAAACTAAGTATATATTACTCATTTTCATTTTGTGTTTATTATTGTATATTTTATCTCCCTTTTGGTTTCTTTATTTGTTTTCTGATAATTCTGAATGGGATTTGCAGGCGTAGGTTGGAGCATGCTGGAGAAAGTGAGTCCTGCAAGCGTTGTAACTGTAAGAAATCCAAGTGTTTGAAACTGTAAGTTTCGACGTTTTCTCTATTTATTAAAATTAAATCTGGAACCTAAGATGTACCATACTTGTTGATCACTTGTAGCCAGACTAGACTTTCATTTTTAAGTCCAAGTGCATCTGATAGGTTAATCTTGTTTCTTTGTTGATTATCAAGGTGAGAAATGCTGTCTAAATTGATAATATACCAATTTAGTAAGTTCTTGATGATGGTATGATTTACTACTAAACCTGGGCCTGAGGGGCGGTCCTGTTCACTAAATTAATAACCTTGACATCTGCCCAAATGCCCAGGTCAAAAATTGGGCTATAGAGGCCTCAGATACCAGAAAAGGGCATACTTGTGGCTTAATATGCTTGGACGAAGTTGATTTGTTTTGAACAAAGAAGATCAAGTGGAAAAAAAAAAAAAAAAAAAAAAAAAAAGGGAGTTGACCAATGAGGCAAAGTGGTGGAGACTAAGGGTTCTCTTTCAACTATGTAAATCGAAATTAAAGGTTTTGTCATAATAAATGAACTCCCTGAATACCCTTGTTTCCATTACTTCTTTTCTACTGGTGTGAATATTTCCCACATGCCCAGCTTGACCTATGTGTCATTGGAGTATGTAATTAGAACTGCCTCCACTAACTTATCCGTACCCATTGTAGCCATTTCCTCTCACATCTTTCTTCTATTTCCAGTCGTGTTGTTTATATATTTGCATTCAGTAGGATTGTGTGAATATATGCATGTATAATTGTTTTGGGTAGGTTTCTATATTTTACATGTCATGCTTAGCTATTTTGCTCTTCATACTTTTCCATGCAGGTACTGTGAATGCTTTGCTGCCGGTGTATACTGCATAGAGCCATGTTCATGTCTAGAATGCTTCAACAAGCCTATTCATGAAGATACTGTTCTTGCAACTCGCAAGCAGATTGAATCTCGTAACCCTCTTGCATTTGCTCCAAAAGTGATCAGGAACTCTGATTCTGTAGCTGAAATTGGGGTTAGATAATAAGCCTGACCTTACACTTAACTTGATAAGCAAGTTGGTCTGCAATTTAACCTGCTAAAGTTGTTTTCGCTTGCAGGAGGAATCTAGTAAAACCCCAGCTTCAGCACGGCATAAAAGGGGATGCAACTGCAAGAAATCAAACTGCCTCAAGAAATACTGCGAATGCTATCAGGTTTGTCCCCTCGGCAGGGTCTGTTTGCTCTTAATGCCTTATCTAATCTAATTCACAAATGGTTCTTTTCTTTTGCAGGGTGGCGTTGGATGCTCCATCGGCTGCAGATGTGAAGGTTGTAAGAATGCATTTGGAAGAAAGGATGGTGAGTCCGTACCTTAGTGCATATTGCTACTACAACCATCAAATATTGTTTTTCATAATTATTTCTATATTTTCTTTTAGTGTTTTCATCAAAATCATGTAATTGTGCGTGCTGATATTGTTTGAGCTTTAAATGTTCATGTCCTCAGTTTTTTCTTTTCTTTTGAAATTCAGGATCCACTCCAATAGGCGCAGAAGTTGAACAAGAAGAAGAAACAGAAGCATGTGAAAATAGTGCGGTGGACAAGGCTTTACAGAAGTCTGAAATTCAAAATAATGAAGAGCAGAATCCAGCTTCTGCTCTTCCAAGAACTCCATTACGGCTTAGCAGGTTTAATCTTTGAACATTTTTTTTTTTTTTTGGCTAATGAATTTCACATTCAATTTGAATAGATCTAAAATGATAATTTTGTGTGCAGACCGTTGGTTCCATTGCCATTTTCATCACATGGCAAACTGCAAAGACCGTTTCTTACTGTGGGATCCTCTTCTGGATTGTTTTCCAGCCAAAAACTTGGAAAGCCAAATATTCTCCGATCTCTACCCAAGTTTGAGAAGCATTTCCAAACCACTCCAGAAGATGAAATGCCAGAGATTCTCCGCAGCAATTGCTCTCCTAACACTGGCATCAAGTCTGCTTCCCCCAACAGTAAGAGGGTCTCTCCTCCTCACAGCAACTTCGGGTCATCTCCTAGTCGAAGGAGCGGCCGGAAGTTGATATTACAATCTATTCCTTCGTTTCCTTCTCTCACACCCCAGCACTAAAATGCTGGTTTTGCTATAAATCTCAAATTATATTCTCCTAATCTTCACTCTGTTGAAAAATATGTTGTTGAGTTCATGCCATTTGAGCTTGCCTTGTGTACCCGTGTAATAATATGGTATCTTGCCCCCATAATGTATACTTGTCTTGTATAATATGATATTTTAGTTAAGTGGTTTTGTTTCTCCACGCTTAATCTGGTATATTTTTTCAACTATCTCTCCATCTTTATGGGATTTCATGAACATTGCTTAAAAGTTTCTTACACCCCCTCCCCATCCTAATTGGTTGTGTATGTTTTGAATAATTATGTATAATGTTGGAAGCCACCTTAGAGTTATGGCCCTTATGGGCAATGAAATATCATGAAGTGAAGGAATTCTAAATAGACAAAAATTTCGTCCAAACCAGTTTGAAGGAAATATTCTCCAACCCATTTAAAATATTGCCAAGTGTCTAATCATTAAAAAGACACATTAAATTCTTGACGTCATTAATAGCAGTATACTAACTTAGCCTTAATTTAATGTGCATTTTAAATGTTTATAGACATTTAATATTATTTTAAATAAGTTTGGAAATATTTTCTTCAGACTGGTTTGGAGGAAATTTTTGTTCATTCTAAATATGGCTCAGCGTTTTGCATATGCCAGAACATTTTCCTCATGCAATTAATGATGCCATTGTCTATTACAAGAGGTGAATTAACACTAATGAGTCATGTAGGTTTCCTGTGGTTTATTTTTCCTTTTCTAATCTTCCATATTTTTTTGTATTTTGCCATAACAGTTTGACACTTCTCACACACGTCGGGCATTGGAAAACCACCTAAAGTGATGTTTCCTCGTGCCGAATGGAAAATGGCCTACTTATATGACCAACCATGAGGAAGAAGGGTGATTCGAATCAGTAACTTTTGTTTCATGAGGCGTTCACGAGCTACCTTGGAGAGCAAGCCTTTAAGTTGAAGTTGCATCAATTCAAACATGTTGTGAGGCCAACTTGAAACCAAAAACACAGCAAACTAAAACGTACGAGAGACCATGTGAGGTGAGGCCCAAACCACAACAAAAACGAAAACCCAAACATGGAATTGTGCCATAAATGACAAAACAATAATATGCCAATACACAACAATTGAAACCCATCCTCCCATCATAAATTTGGACCCATTTTCATGTTTTTTTCTAAATGCCAAACCTCCACACCTAAATCATAGCCAATTGAAATAAAGTTACAAATAGCCTGCACATGGGTGAGAGTTGTATGGAGATTGAAGAGTGTTGTCTCTTTCTTTTCAGCATGGCAATTTTATAGGGGAAAACATATTGCCCTTTTCATCATTTTCCCCTTTTCACTTTCTCGGAGAAAGCCCAGAAAAATCCATAATAGTGTCGGTCGTCAACTTTTCAGAGCCTTTAACTTGAACATGGTGGTGGCATAGCTGGCTTTGACACTAAAAAACGAAAACGCAATCTGAATTCTATCTTTCGGCTGGGTCCATTGGATCTCTCTCCCCATTGCTTTTTGGCCACTTTGAAGACAACTTATCATTGTGGTTGTTGGGAGGTATATTAGTTGCGTAAGTGTCAATTAAGGGTGGTAGATATTTGGGGGGGGCTATGGTGTTCCCCAAACAACATCCATTCAATCACTCCTCTTGAAGTCTTCAGCAATTTTGCTCAAACGATAAATGTGAAAGAACTCTTATAAAATTTATCAGTCTAAACAAGTTTCGGACAGTCTGCTCACTTGTTCGAGAAGATAAATCCCATAAAAACTCTCTTATATTTATAACAAATTGCTGAAATTTGACTCTCAACTACTTTTTCCCACCCAATTATTTTAGGTAGAGAGAGTGGGAGTGAGATATATATCACATCATATGGGTGGGCCAGTTGAGTTACAGTTCTAGTAGCTTAAAAGCAATTAAGCATAGGTGGGCCGGTGGCAAGTGAAACATCAATTCAATACTACTTGGAGAAAGAAAGAAAGAAAGAAAGAGCAAAAAATGAAACAGGCAACATCTTTTAGCCACTCAAGTTTGTTGGTTGCTAATTATTAAGAGTTTTTATTTATGAGGTATGTACAGTATATTCATTCTTAACAAATCCATATTCTAATCTCTCTATGCCCTATGGGGTTCCCTGGCCCCTTAAAAGGCTTTGCTTAAGGTACCCACAAAATCTATGTCTAGATTACCTTTATTTTATTTTATTATTATTTTTTTTTTTGAGTTAGAAAAAAGAGCAGTCCAATATTTCATCACTTTCACTCATTTTTGCTCTAAAAGTGCCTTTCAAATTCTACTCCTTATCTTTGCTTTTAAAAGTTCCAACTTGTTGAACTGTTTTTGGGATAATCCGGCCGGCAACGAAGCTCCTACAAAACAAGGAAAATGTGGTCGGAAAACATTGGTATGGAAGAACTAGGGGCACCTCAACGATAAAGCTAGTAAAGAATCTCCCATAAGAAAAAAACTGAATAGAAAGGGTATGTATAAGAAATTATGCTTCTACCTAGTAAGGAGACATTCCCTCCTTTTATAGATTTGCGGCTCTCACCATTGCTCTTTAGGGTTTTAGAGACACCTACCAATAGTTTGATATTGGCGCAAAGATCCGTCATTGCGGTAGGAGTAGGCAGTTAAGTGAACTGACAATGAAAATCGACTGAGAGCGTTTCGAGTTAAGATTCTCTCAAGTTCAAATGAACTAGAGAATATCCAGTTAATTATATTGAAAGAGTATTTTTGTATCTTTAAAAAGTGAAAAGACAAAATTATTCATCACATATAACTAACTGGATATTTTCTACTTTAAATGAACTGGAGAAGATTCTGTTCCGAGGGTTTCACCTAAGCAAAGAGTATACTTAAGTTCGAGAACACTAGGCTGGGCCGCCGGTTTGGGACCTTTTTGGGCTTACTAGCAGTAATTTGGTCTTGGTAAAAAACACAGTAAAATTTAGTCGTGCATTAATTAACTTAAAAATGATATGATCTAGCCGTATGGCCCACGAGGAGTACTGGACCATGGGTGGTCCAGGATTCCACGACACATGTGATATATATAGCCGGACTTGAGGACTTGGCCGATCACCCACGTGATCAGTGGACCCAGAATGATTTCAACCGTCATAGAAGTACAACATGTGCCCATAATTATTAGATCAACGGTGCTGATGTAGCCATCGCCTAGGGTACAATTTACCATAATTATATGATCATTATCATCTACAAGAGATAAACAAAAGTACTAATGCAACACTATCAAGGTTTTGATGGCTTTATCAAATGTGAGAATTCTTAGTTAAAACTGTAAGATTGGATAGATTCTTGTAGGAAATAGTTTCTTCAAAATTGGGTCCAAAGAAATTTTTTCGAATTAATTTATTCAACTGGTATGTATTTAGAAAAACTTCACTGAAGACACTTGAACTTTCACCCGATTTAATAAACCCTTCCTAAATTTCAAAATCTCTCAATTTAGTCCCCTGAACTTTCAATTGCTCTCAATTTGGACCACTCTGCTAGATTTCAAACATTACATGACGTTTATACCTTTGACTTTTATATAAAATTTTAACTTCCATAATTTTTTTTTATTTTTAAGAAAACAAAATTATGGATATTTTGGTCTTTTTTTTTTGTATTTTTAACGGCTACAATTGATGGAGGGGTCCAAATTGAGAGCAATTGAAAATTCAGAGGATTGAATTGAGAAATTTTAAAATTTAGAAGAGTATTTTAAAAACGGGTAAAAATTCAGGAGTCTTAAATAAAATTTTCCCTATATATTTTTAGAACAAGTGATTACACACACATCAACAAATAACTATTTAATAAATAAAAAATCACATAAAATTTTCATTTTTTTTTTTTTTTTTTTTTGATGATGGAAAAATTTAAAGCTACTGCTGGGAGTCAAGTGTCAACTCTCGTAATTAAGTGACGGGGAGGGTGGCACCACCATCCAAAAGGCGGACCAATAAAGGGTGATGGCCCACTCTAAAAAAGGTACTCATATTATTTCCAATTTTATTAGAATAGCATGCCCCTACCCTAATCTAATTTAGATTCTAAATTCCAATAATGTTTTACTTGGGGTTATCAGATAGGTTATTGAAGGCACTGCACAAAACATACTTTTCACGTTGGATGTACACTAGATCAATAGTAGTTTTAAGTTGTATTTTATGATTAGTCCTTTGGATTATTGTGCAAATAATCATAACAAAGTATTAAAGTAATAGTCTATTTGGGATTGCGTTAGAGAGTCTAAAGAGTATTTTTAGTATCTAAAAAGTTGTGTTAAACAAAAGCTAGCATGTTTGGTAAAACATTTCAAAAAGTATTTGTTTGACTTTTTTACTCAAAAAATGGCAAAAAAAATAAAAAAAAAAAAAGTTTTTTTTTTTTTTTACTTAAAAGCTTTATTTATCAAATACAATCTCAAACATGCTCTAAATACGGATTGTGCATCAGAAGTCACGGAGTAAGAAATGAAGTTTTTGCATTTTACCTTTGTCTTGGTCGAAAGAGTAAAAAAACTTTCGACTCTATTCAGATGAGGGTCATTTCTGCCTAACCTTTGTCTTCGAAATGTTGGAGGCGAAGTAGGTCAGAAGGGTCAAAGATGACCAAAGACGAAGAGATCTTAGATCTCCATATTAGTCCTCTCCTTACCCTCATGTTCCTACCTTTCCTCCTCCTCACCAGCACTCGTGCCCTCGTGCAACCTAGCCTCCCTCCAACCGCCATCAACCTCTCCCCTACTCACCTCTACATGTTTCCCCCACCCTTCCCCTCCTCCCGATCCTCCATCTTCCAAGTCATGATCATTATCCTAGTAGAGCTTTCGTTGACGTACTTTGTCCACCCTCATCCACCCCTTTTGGCCGCTCGACCCTCCCTCCACAATAACCCACCAAATGTCTATCAACCTCAAGCCTCACCTACAACAAAACACTAAGAGAGAGAGTAACCCTCCGCTTTGAAAATGTGAAATCTAGTATGATAGTAATAAAAAATGTGGGAGTGAGTGTTACAAATTGATAATTAGCAAGGATACTTAGGCAAGTAACTATTAGAGCAAAGAAAGTGTCGAAGTTTAAAAATAATGCAGATTGTGCAGCATCATTTGAATGAGACTTGGTCTTGTTCGAACGAATGGAAATTTAGGGCAATGCAAAACGTGTGACAGGTTAAATGATGGATCATTCAAACAAGCCTAATTCTCACTCAAACTGAGTTATAATTAATGCAACTGCGGATCAAGTCATAACCAAAATATAAAAGAGGAGGGTTTAAGGTTTTTGCTTCATTCATGCCACCCTCTTCAAACTTGCGAGTAGAGAGCCCTTGTTCTACTCCTCGACCTCCCATTAACCTTCTCAAGCCTTTCATTGCCATTTATACCTTGATTTCTACGACTTTAGCACTACCTATTACCAATAGCTTTGTTTATTTTCTCCTCTACCTTGCTACTCTCGAACTTGTTGTAAGTACACTTGTAAGTATTGAGTATCACATTGAAAAAACATAAAAAAAAAAATAGAAATTAATATACCTAAGTGGACTAAGCTCGAAAATCTGCACACCCTTAAGAGTTAATCTAATAACACTGCATAACTTGAGAACACAGCAAAAATATATGAATCTTACTTAACAAAGACATTAATTAGAGGCAATGCATGGAATGTGGATTGAATTGCATGTGAAGTTTGCTTTAAAAAATTACAAAATCATATTTTATTAATTAGTTTATTCTTTTCGCTTTGAACAGAATAAAATTCTCATTAGAAGAAAAAACCAACCATTATTGAATAAGATCAGTTGATGCTCGCAACGGCTCTTTTGAGAGATGTGATGAAATTGGATTCAAATTCGGATTCATTCTTCTACCATTCATTTGATTGAGAGTTTTTTTTTTTTTAAAAAAAAAAAAAAATCTTATTGTTATCTTCATAACATTTTTATAAAGTGTATATATATATATGTATTTTAAAGGGTGGAGAAATGGACGTCCTAACTCAATCGAGCCTTGCTGCCTAATCTAATGGCAATTGTAGATCTTATTATATCGATTCTATAGACTATAATCGAAAAAAAAAAATATGGCAACCACCACCTTTCCCTCATTATTCTCACCACCATTAGTACAATTACATAGTTACTGCCTATCAACTTTTTAAACCATTTTTTGTTGGTTTTAAAGTAGATTGTTTTTAGTATAATCAAACACTAGAAAAATTACTTTCATAATCTTAATTAAATAATAAAAAAATTTACAAAAAAAAAAATGGTTTTTAAGAAGGAAAAATTTCGTATGCACACCTAACCCTTTCAAAAGTAGGGATTGCGTTTAATTACACTAAACCCTATATATATATATATATATATATATATATATATATATAGACCGTCATTGTTCAAAAACACACTTAAACGAGATGCTTTTTGTAATTTTGTTTAAAAATGCACTTTTTAACCTATGAAAGTCGCAATACCAAACAAACTCTAAGTGAATAAATGATTCGAACCTCAGTAAATAATGCAAGGGGCATGCCCGGTTATCGGTTGAAGCTATCCCAAGATCCTAAAAGTATGTTTATCCAAATAATTTTGCAGAAAATATTATAGATACGAGTATTGCTATATATTACACTTTTATTTTATTCTTATTTTACCAAATTGATATAAATGTACTTATGGGTTCTTGGATCAACCCTTTTAAGAAATCAATAGGTCTAATAGAATGAAAGTTGATTGAAAGTATAGCATGTATCATTTCTCGTGATCTCTTTATATCCGTACCGGGCAATTTAGACGGACCGACGGATTCCCCAACGAAAGACATGTTTGAGATGTTAAGGAAGGGTATGACAGAGAAAAAGATGTTAATCAGGGCTACATTAGTCATTTTGAGTTCCCTAGGCAGCTTTCCACCCACCAAAATGTACAGTTTAAAGTAACGACAAAGGACAGCAAAAAACCTGAAGAAAATGATCGTTTACTAGTACGAATCGCATTTAATTAAATATTAATTACACTATTAACAAGCAAATCAAGTCTTTTATTCTGGATTTAGATGCACAGAAACAAAGCCAAATAATAATTACAGTATCCCATCTGCCTTTGTAAATTTCTGAAATAAAAAAGAAAAGAGAAAAAGGGAAAGTTTCAATATTTTTGAGTACTTTTTGGCTCGGTCTCTGTCTCCTTTGCAGATGATGCGTCATCAAATAGTTCAGTGACAAATCTCCGAGTATAATGCAAAGGGCCCATAAGAGAAAGGACAGAAAGAGTCTGGGAGTTGGCAGAGAAAATGGGGTGAGAAGAATGATAGGCAGCTGTACTTTTAGCATCACAGCTGCTGGCTAAAACCCCATCAGCAGTTTTCTTCTCTTCTGGTGTGTGTACTTGATCCAAATGGTTTCGTTAAGTGATCATTTTTTGTAGTTTTGGTTGAGGCTTATTTGCTTAAAATTTACGAGTTTGTGTTCTTTGGATGGTAGCTTTGCTTGCTGGATCAGCACCCATCTCTGGATTTCATTCATTTGGTAAAATTCTTGATTTTATGGTTAGTAAAGATTCTGTCTTTTTTAGTTTCTGTTGAGACACATCTGCTCATAATTGTTGCTCGTGTTCCTTTTGAATGGCAGTTTTCGCTTTCGGATCATAAACCATCAGTGGAATCCATCATTTTGGTAAGTTCTTGATCTTATACTTCATAAGTCGCATTTTTGTTGAGATCCATTTGCATTTCTGTGCTCCTTCTAAGTGGTAGATTCACTTGCTCATGAGCTCTGTCTCTGTCTCTGTCTCTGTCTGTGTCTCTGTCTCTCTCTCTTACATGGATCACTCAATGTACGTTGTTTTTGCTGTTAACTGGGCTGGGGCTCCTACTGTTATGTATACACGCACACACCTGTTATATTGTGTTTGTGTGTTTATGCATACACATATTTTTTTACGGGGGGGGCTTGTTGAGCAGGACATCAGGTGATTTTAGTGAAGCTTTTGACTGGGTTGTGGGGGATCAAGTTATGCATTCCTGGTTGTCGTGTTTTTGGTCCCCCTGCATTTCCGTGATTTAATTGTTACTTCATGATGAGCTATTAATAATCCTATTTTGTCCTTTCTCTGGATCAGTTGATTTGATTGTCTGAGCTACTAAAGTGAGGAGTAGCGCTTACTCAAATATTGGCCTTGTGTCCAATTGAGCAGGTAGTCTATTTCATCCTATATTCTGAAGAAGCTTATAAGAACTTTACAGGTTTCTGAAGGTCAAACTCCAAAGTTTGCCTTATACTGATATATTGTTTTGATGATCTTGGTGTCTAGGTGCAAGGAGTGAGAAATATAGAGCCAAAAAGCGGCGTTTAGATTGGTGGGATTTATTTAATTGGTATTCTGGCCTGGATTCATTACTTGGGTTTTTATTACTGGTATAACGACCAGGCTTTTGCCAAGTCAAAACCAGTTGTTCTGTTGTTTGTCGCTGGAGTCATGGCTACCTTGTTACATTCTGAGTCCAGACGCTTATACTCGTGGTGGTGGGACAGCCACAATAGCCCGAAGAATTCAAAATGGCTTCAGGAAAATCTTACAGGTGCTGATTTTTTCCTTATGGCTTGATTGGCTATTGCTGTGTTTCTTGCTAGATCTGTTGTTTTGCATGTACTGTTGTTGGTGTTAGCTTTCTAATTACTAAAACTGGTTACTGCTGTAGGCCTGAAATCAACTTAAAGTGGAACTTATTAGACTAAATAAATATAGAAAACAGCCTACTTTAATTTTTCATCTTTTAACTGAGCATAGCCAAGAACATAATCATATGATGAGGAATACTTGAATATTCTTCCTTCAATTTGTGTAGTTTTTTTGAATAAATCGTTTACTTCTTATATATTACCCTTTCATTTTGTCAGTTACTAGTTGAAACCAACTTAAATGGCAACGTTTCCTAGATTTAGAGCGATTTACTTCACCTTGTGCATATTCAACTTAAATGTCCCAGGTCTTGTTGTTGCATCTGTCATAGCTGGCGCATGTTATGCGCACAAAAATGTATCTGAAACAATCCAATAAAAAATCACCCTTGAGTTGTGCATGACAGGAATCGGAGGCAATTAATCCACTTATATAATTTGCAAGAGTTGGTGATTCTACATGGGATATGATCTAGGAAGATTGAACGGCATTATTAACCACTAGAAAAATTTAAGATGGCAAAACAAGTGGATGTGCTGCTCTATGCGTGTTTTTGCACATTTTTGCATGAGTTTGGTCACATGCATTCCGTGCTATTTTTAGTCAACATTCTCAACTGACCCTAAATCTGTTCCTACAGACATGGATGCCAAAGTCAAAGCAATGATCAAGCTCATTGAAGAAGATGCAGATTCTTTTGCAAGGAGGGCAGAGATGTACTATAAGAAACGCCCAGAGCTTATGAAACTGGTAGAGGAGTTCTACCGAGCTTACCGTGCATTAGCTGAGAGGTATGATCATGCTACTGTGGAGCTTCGCCAGGCCCATCGAACCATGGCAGAAGCATTTCCTAACCATGTGCCTTATGAGCTGGCTGATGATTCACCCTCAGGTTCGTCAGGCCCTGAGGCTGAACCTTATACTCCAGAAAGACTGCATCCAATTCGTGCATTGGTAGACCCGGATGACTTGCACAAGGATGAACTGGGATTCTCTTCAACAAGCTTACATACGCAAAGGAATGGGGGGAATTCAGAAGAATTTGATTCTGGAATAAGCAAAAGGGGTCTTAAACAGCTGAATGAGCTGTTTGGATCAAAAGAAGCAGTGCCACAAAATTCAGATGTTGCTGAAGGAAGGATGAGAAAAGGCCTTAATGTTAATGAAGCAGAAACCGAAGTTCAGACCTTAAAGAAGGCCCTAGCGGAGATACAAGTTGAAAAGGAAACTATCCTCCTTCAATACAAGCAGAGTTTGGAGAAGCTATCTCATCTGGAGAGAGAACTTAATCATGCACAAGAAGATGCTGGTGGGCTTGATGAACGAGCAAGCAAGGCCGAAATCGAAATTAAAATACTGAAGGCAGCCCTTGTTGAGTTAGAAGCTGTGAGGGATGCTGGTATTCTTCAATACAATCAGTGTTTAGAAAGGATATCTAGCCTAGAAAATATGTTATCTGTTGCCCAAGAAAATGAAAAAGGACTCAATGAGCGTGCTATTAGAGCAGAAACTGAAAGTCAATGTCTCAAGCAAGAACTTTCTAGATTAGAGGCTGAAAAGGAGTCGGGTCTTCTTCATTACAAACAATGTCTTGAGAAGATATCTGTTTTGGAGACTAAAATCTCACTTGCTGAGGAAAATGCTCGAATGCTGAATGAGCAAATTGAAAGAGCAGAAACTGAAGTTAACTCACTTCAAAAGGCACTTACGAAACTAAATGAGGAGAAAGAAGCTGCAGCACTTCAGTACAAGCAGTGCTTGGAGATAATAGCAAAGATGGAAAGTGAAATTTCTCATACCCAAGAGGATACCAAACGATTGAATAGCGAAATTCTTCTGGGAGCTGCAAAATTAAAAAGCGCAGAAGAACAGTGTGTTCTCTTGGAGAGATCAAATCAATCTCTGCAATTAGAGGCAAACAATTTGGTGCAGAAGATTGCAGTGAAGGATCAGGAACTTTCAGAAAAGCATGATGAGTTGAGAAAGTTTCAAACTCTAATGCAGGAGGAGCAATCACGGTTTAACCAAGTTGAAGCCACTCTCCAAGCTTTGCAGAAGTTACACTCTCGATCTCAAGAGGAGCAGAGAGCTCTGGTAACCGAGCTCAAAAATGGGCTTCAGATGCTGAAGGACTTAGAGATCTGCAAACATGGGATGGAAGAAGAACTTCAAAGGGTCATGGAAGAAAACAGGAGCCTGAATGAACTGAACTTTTCTTCCACTTTTTCATTAAAGAATCTGCAAAATGAAATCTTTGGCTTGAAGGCAATGAAGGAGAAAATTGAAGACGAGTTTACACTAAAAGCAGACCAAAGCAATGCCCTCCAGCAGGAGGTTTACCGTTTGAAGGAGGAAATCACCTGCTTGAATGGAAGATACCAGGCCATTATGGAGCAAGTGGAGTCTGTAGGTCTGAATCCTGAATGCCTTGAGTCATATGTGAAGGACTTGCAAGATGAGAATTCAAAGCTGAAAGAGATCTGCAAAATGGAAAGAGATGAGAGAGAAGCTCTTCATGAGAAGTTGAAGCATATGGATGAACTTTCGAAAGAGAATGCTGTTCTGGAGAGTTCCCTATCAGGAATGAATATTGAGTTGGAAGGATTGAGAGAGAAGCTTAAGAACTTGCAGGAATCCTGTCAGTTTCTTCATGGAGATAAATCCACACTTCTTGCTGAAAAAGCTACTCTGCTTTCACAGTTACACATTCTCACTGAGAATATGCAGAAGCTCTTGGAGAAGAGCACCTTGCTGGAGAATTCACTCTCTAGTGCAAATGTTGAGCTTGAAAGTCTAAGGGCAAAATCGAAGAGCTTAGAAGAATTATGCCAGTTGCTCAGTAATGAGAAGTCCAATCTTCTAAATGAGAGAAGCACCCTGGTATCTAAGTTGGAAAACGTTGAACAGAGATTGAGCAACCTGGAAGAGAGGTTTACAAGACTAGAAGAAAAATATTCAGATCTCGAGAAGGAGAAGGAGTTAACACTTTACCAAGTGGTAGAATTGCGGGGTTCCCTCATTACAGAAAAACAAGAGCGTGCGAGTTATGTGCAGTCAAGTGAGACTCGATTGGCGGGTTTGGAAAACCAAGTCCATGTCCTGCAAGAAGCAAGTAGGTTGGGGAAGAAGGGATTTGAAGAAGAACTGGATAGAACAGTTGTCGCTCAGGTTGAGATTTTCGTCCTGCAGAAGTTCATAGAAGATTTGGAACAAAAGAATCTATCTCTATTAATTGAATGTCAAAAACATGTTGAAGCATCCAAATTTTCGGATAAACTGATTACAGAGTTGGAAGGTGAGAATCTTGAGCAACAGGTAGAAGCAGAATTCTTGTTAGATGAAATCCAAAAGTTGAGGATGGCAATCCATCAAGTTTTCAAGGCTGTTCAAATTGGTCGAAATAATGGGCATGTAGATGAGATTGGACAGGAGCATATACCTGTGTTGCATATTTTGGATGGCATTGAGGATTTAAAAGGCTCTCTGTTGAGAAGCGAGGATGAGAAGCAGCAGCTGCTGGTTGAGAAATCAGTGTTCTTAACTTTACTTGGGCAATTGAGATTAGAGGGTGCAGAGCTTGAGTCAGGGAAAAAGTTCATTGAGCATGAGTTTGAAGTCATGACAGAGCAGTGTGCTATGCTGCAAAAGAACAAGTACGAGCTTCTAGAGATGAATAGGCAGTTGAGGTTGGAAAGGGGCAAGGGCGAGCAACAAGAGGATGCTTTAAAGGCTGAACTGGAAACTCTGGGTGTAAAGCTGATAAATTTGGAGGGTGCTTACCTGGCATTGCGGGAAGAAAATTTCATGTTGCTTGAGGAGAAGAAATCTTTGCTTAAGAAATTTTTGGACCTGAATGAGGAAAAGCATATGCTTGAAGAGGAAAACAGTTTCATTCTCCATGAAACAGCAGCTCTCAGCAACCTCTCTTTGGTTTTTGAGAGCTTCTCCATTGAGAAATCTGTTGAACTAGAAGCACTTGCTGAAAATATCAGCAGTCTCCATGTGGTCAATAGTGACCTCAAGGGGGAGGTTGGAATGTTGGGGAAGAAGATAGAGATTAAAGAGGCAGAAAATTTACATCTGAATGAGTCTGTAGAGAAATTGGAGAGGGAGCTCAATGAAGTAAAAGACTCAAATGACCAATTATGCAATCAAATTTCCATTGGAGAGGATTTTCTGAGACAGAAGGGAACAGAGCTTTCAGAAGCAGAACAGAAGCTTAAGGCTACAGAGAACTTGAATGTTGAATTTTTCAGAACTGTTGATGAACTGAAGATGGAATGTGAAGAATCAAAAGTGATCAGAGACAATCTAGAGAAACAGATTCTTGAAGTGTTGGAAGATAACTCAATTCAGGAGAAGGAAATTGAATGCCTTCGTGAAGTGAGTGAAAGTATGGAGTCTGAAGTAGAAATACTACGTAAAGAAATTGAAGAACATAGGATTAGAGAAGAGAATTTGAGTTCAGAGCTGCAAGAGAAGAGAGATGGATTTGAACTCTGGGAGTCTGAGGCTGCAACATTTTATTTTGATCTCCACATTTCTGCCATTCGTGAAGCTCTTCTTGAAAATAAGGTTCAAGAGCTTGCTGGAGCTTGTGAGATTCTTGAAGATGAAACTGCCACAAAAAGTATGGAGATTGAACATATGAAGGAAAGATTTAGCCTCTTGGAAAGTGAAATTGGAGGACTGAAGGCCCAGTTATCTGCATATGTTCCCATCATAGCTTCTTTGGGAGATGATATATCCTCTCTTGAGCACAATGCAATTCTTCACAAGTCCATGGAAGGAAATCTTGAAGAAAAGGTAGTATTCTTTCCTCATGAGCACAATGCCCTGCTTTCCTCCCTCAAAAAAAAAAATTAAAAAAAAAAATAAACCCTATAAAATGACTAAATTTACTTTTTCTTTAGTTTAAACTTTTGAAACAAGTGGTAATTTAACATGGTATTAAAGTAGTAGTCATGACATGTCACACTTAATAAGAAAGAGTTTTAGCTCACACCTAAAGGGAAGCGTTAGAATATTAATCATAAATACTAAATTCATCATTTCTTATTAACTTAAACTTTTTAGATAAATGGTGATTTATCATGTAATACTTGTGGCTTATAGTCTTCTTCCATGGTTGTTTTGTTTTGAGGCGATTTATCTTTAGACAACTAGTACTTATTGTTGGGCTTTGATTTTAAAATTTTTAATTTTAAACCAGGGAAACTATGTCATGACCCCCTTGTGTTTTAGCATTTATCTACATTGAAACTCTAGTTTTCAATTTGCTGAATTTAAGACCAATGCTTTGGGCATTTGTAAACCAAGACCTCTGTTAGATTTTCCATCAAATTATTGACGGAGGCTGTTTAAGTGGGGACCATATTGTCTGATGTGTCATCTAATTTATTAAAGAAAAGCAAAAACAAAAAACAAAAAAGGAGAAAAGGACCATGGAGGTCCATGGCTTCCATGGCCACAACCGCGGGAAGGCAACAACCATGTCTCCATGGCCAGACCTCCACAGCCATGGAGACCATTGCCATGGCCTGCCTTCCACGGTCCTGGCCATGGAGGCCATGGACCTCCGTGCCTGGGGAGAACCACAGCTGATCATGGCCATGGAGCCATGGAGGTCATTGGCCTCAATGACCATGACTAGCTGCAGTCCTCCATGGGCCTCCATGGACGAGGCCTTCCATGGCCCTTGCCATCATGGACCTCCACAGCATGGTGGCTGTGGAGGTCCCCTGTGGTCTTTTCTTGCTGCAACATTTATCTCCTTAGTGTTGAGCTCTCACCCTCATTTCTCTCTTCTCCATTATTATCATGCTTCAGACTTTCTGCATGTATTTTCTTTTGAGCATTGGGCCATTAGGGTTTGTAGGAGTTGTCATTGCATAGAAACATTCCGGAAGATTGTTGTATCTCTTGGAGTGGATGCTGGGAAACCCGCTTTTTTTTTTTTTTCTAACTACAGTGCATTTATTCATATTTAATACTAACGACAGTGCTGTTTTGATAAGGGGATTTTTTTTCTAACGACAGTGCTGTTTTTCACATGCCTTGATCAATGTGTTTCATGCTGATCTAAATCCCCCTTTCTATTATTGATTTCTAGATATATTTCACTTCTTATTTTTGCTTTATTTTCCTGAGTAAAATCCCTGATAGTTATTTTCTGCACCCATGCATTGTTCATAGCAAACTGTTTGTCTCTTTACAGGCTATGCTAAATTTTAATTTGCGTGATATTCAAACTTATGCACACAATCATGGGTTTTAAACTGAATTTTACTACACGTGAGTGATGGAAAAACCATTTTTATATTTTGTACAGGCATTTATTCATATTTAATACTATCATTTGGCAATAGAAAGTTTGATCTCCATATTTTCCATGTGTTGGTTCCATGTTTCCAAATTGTATATTAGTATTAGGACATTCTTAACTCGGCATGTGTAGGTAACTGATGCAAAAGTAAAAATTTATTACAGGTTCATTGTTTTATTGGGAAATTACAATAAGTTTGTAGTGTTCATGGCTGTGGACTCAGTATTATGGCGTCGCATCCCATTATCTTTGATGTGCCCGCAGATTATGTCTTTCTGATTTTTTCCAAACTGAATTGATCATCACATTCTTTCCAATGAGAATTTTATTTTGACTACGACAGTTTAGGTTGAGTACTTGATATAAAGTTGAAGTCATCTTTAATCTTATCGTAGTGGGTCACAGATTTGTTGTTTGTGCTATAAACTATTGTTGTTCATCTATCTGATATGTTGTATAAATGCTGAGATCTTGCTGATTTGTATATTATATCTTCTTCTTTTTTATGCTTTTGAAGGGTCCTATTTGAAACCAGAAATCCAACAGTCTTAGGCCCTTCAAGATTTCTATCTAGATTTCATGTTTATAAATGGTCTTTTGCTAGATCTCATACTTATTTGACATGCATCTATCTTTAGGACAAGGAAATGACAATTCACCTTCATGAGAAGAGCTGTCGAGAGCTTAAAGAAGATCGAAGTACTGTGATACCTGATGGAATTGCAGATTTGCAGAAGATGCAGAATAGGATTAAAGCTGTAGAAAGAACAGTGGTGGAAGAAATGGAAAGGCTTGCAACACAAGAAAACATAAAAACCAACATCAAAGTAGAAGATGTGATAATGGAGACTGAAGAGTTGAAATTGGAAGGCATGTCGCGTATAGAGAAGGGAATAAAAAAGGAAGAGATGGAACTTGGGAATGACCTTACCAATGATCTGGAGTCACAGAAGACTAGACCTGAAAATGGGACTTTGATGAAAGATATTCCGCTCGATCAAGCCTCAGATAGTTCATTATATGGAAAATGCAGAAGAGATAATGTTCGAGCTGATGATCAGATGCTCGAGTTATGGGAAACTGCAGAGCAGGACTACAGCCAGGATCCGATGGTCAACAAGACACAAAAGCAGACATCTGCACCAGTGGAAGATGTTATTGCGTGCCACAAGTTTGATCGTGAAGAGAAGAAGAGTCATCCTCTCTCCTCAGAATTACAGGTCGAGAAGGAGTTGGGCATTGACAAGCTAGAGGTATCCACAAGTGTTAGAGAGACAAATCAAGATGGCAACAAGGGAAAGATCCTGGAGAGACTTGCTTCCGATGCTCAGAAATTGACGAGTCTTCAAACGACTTTACAAGATCTGAAAAAGAAAATGGAAATGCACAAGAGAAACAAGAAGACCAATGACATCGAATATGAAACAGTCAAAAGACGGTTACAAGAAGTTGAGGAGGCTGTTTTGCAGCTGGTGGATACCAATGATAATTTGATGAAGGAAATTGAAGATAGCTCCTCCTCATCTTTGGATGGGAGACCTTCCGTAGAGTTGGAGGCTGGAGATATCTGCCGAACGAGAGTAACGGAACAGGCACGAAAAGGGTCTGAGAAGATTGGACGTTTGCAGTTTGAATTACAAAACATCGAGTATGTTCTGCTGAAATTGGTTGAAGAAAAGAAAAGCAAAGGGAAATACAGATTTTCAAAAAGTAGAACAGGCATTCTCCTGAGAGATTTTATTTACAGTGATGGGAGAAGAATTGGCGGGAGGCGTAAGAAGGCTTGTCTTTGTGGCTGTACAAGACCTTCAACTAATGGGGATTGAGGTAATAATTAAGAGGGAAAGCACGTTTCATTGGCCACAAGTTTCAGTCTGAGATGTTCCCAATAATATGTTTAGGGGGTCATTTCTTGGAGTAATCAGAGAAAATCGTGTATTTTTAGCTTACAAGATCTTAAAGAATTTAGCACTGATCTAATTATAATAAGCTGCTGCTTCCAGCATTTTTATTTTGTGAATATCACAAGACTTTATCATTATCTCTGAAGCAACTCAGTGCAGTAGCAGTTTCTTATGTATGTCTGGGATGTTAGGTCATGTGAATGGCATTGTTTGACACAAACTAAAGTAGAAAAGCATGGATGTAACTGTTATCATTTGAACTTAACTTGAACACCTTGGAGATGGGAAAGTCTTGTTTGTTGAATTCAGTAGTGTTCGTGAAAGAGCCAACAAAGTTGCTGTTTAATCTACTAGACTTCGTTGGCTTTGTAGTGTAGTAAGGATATAAAATTTCCAAAATCCTTCAAGGGTTGCAAGATATATATTAAAAAAAAATGTTTGAAGGGGTAATTGTCTTTTCCATTGTTGATGGAAACCGCGGAAGATGCAAACCCTGTATTGTATGCTTCTTCTAAGACTTGCTCTATATGCAAATTTTGAAGCATACAGTTTTCAACAACGTTGGAACCAGAGAAACTTGACTTTGTGCTCGTTATCGCATAACTATAATATGGATGCCCATCAAAGTAAATTATGCAATTTGCTTAACAGAAGCTTCATCAACATGGTCCTCTGCTCTGAAGTTAAGAGACAAAAATGTTGAATAATGATGATTAAATTGGACAAAAGTTATCATTAAATGGGAGGAAGTAGTTTTTACAAGTCGCCAAACAGGTGGGGATGATAGCTTTGACACAGAAGCAGGGAGAGCGTTAGCCCTTCATACAACCTAAAAGTCTCGGCTTCAATATCATCAGCTGCTCAATTCAATTCCAGGTTGATGAATCTGTCACAAGTTTCTTGTATCCATTGGATGGAAACCATTGAATATTAATGGTACAGCTCTTATGAATTTTGAGTCGACCGCTGAACTGAACTACACTAGTAATCCTCCTGGTTTGGCCTTAATTTTGTTCTTAATCTTTCAACTGCGAAGAAGTGAAAGACAAATGTTAGATCCTATATATTTTTATTAACAATTGTTCAACAACACCATACTCCAAATCAACCATTAAATCCCTTTCTTTTTTTCTTTTTTTTTTTTTATTTAATTATTTAACAAGAACTAATCCTCTTTTTATTTTAATTTTACAAGGATTAATCCAAAAATTCGTTGAAAGTATTATGTCAATCTCATGGAAGTAAAATTTGAAGAGGGTACCCTGTTGCCATCCTGCTAAATTATTTTCTTTTTCTAAGCAAAATGTCCAGGGTTCAGAACCTAAACCTCAACCGGTACAGAAACTTCAAAGGTGGAGGAATAAACCTCCTTGCTAAACATGTTCATGTTTACTTCAAATGAGGCTATTGCCCTTTAATAGTTAAAATTTTTGGACAAAAAAACTCTATTCGAGGATGCAGATGTTCATCGTGTCGTGCGCCAACCACACTATTGCAACGAGAGAAGTTAATCCATGCAATCTAAACGTAGACTCAAATCAATTAGAAAAAATAAAAAATAAAAAAAAATAAACGTAGACTCAAACTTGGTGGGTGTAAAAGTGTAACTCACCCATATCGAATATTACTCCAGACAAGCATTTCATTTCATGCCCATTTCAGATGGATTTGGGTGGGAACATAATAAAATAACTCCTTAATTAAACAGACAAAAATGTGTTTTTTAATGACAACCGTTCTAATTCTCATAAAAGCATGAACAACGCACGGGGAATTTTAGAGTAACCAATTCTTGGGGCAACACGAAAAAAGAAAAAAGAATAAAGGAAAGCTAAAATGCAACTTTTAGAATCCTTCATTCAATCAAGCTCCAACTGGTTCAGCAGGCACCTCGGCCATTGTCTCATCAGCAGGCCTCTCCACCTTGACGCCAACATCATCAGAGTAGTCACCATGAACCTACATACAAAGACCACAACAGACAATTACATGTGGAGCTCAACTGGTCCAAACACATGACATGATTAATGATATGCAGGATACAGAAATTTGGAGTTCAAAAATGTCAAGAGATAAAACCACAAGTACAGGGCTAACGATGACACAAATTCGTAAGCCCCAGGGTGTAATTAATTAACTGGTTTGATGTTGTACACATACTAAATGTATAGGGAGATAGGGAGAGAGAGGAGAGACTTACCTCCATCAACTTTCCAAGATCAAATTTTGGAGCTTTCAAGATCTTGACTTTCCGAATGAAGACATTTTGTAGAGGATAGATGCCTGTAGTTGCCTTCTCAATCTCTTTGCCAATTGACTCGGGAATAAACTTGCGAACCAACTCCTTCAGATCACAAGATGATGCCTGGTTGATCATTATCTCCCTCATCTTGCGACGGATCTAACAAAACAAAAGCAACATTATTTGTATTATGAAGGTAAAAGATATATCAAAATATGGCATTTCAGATGATGAGACAACCATCAACACACTTCGCAGTTAAACCAAACGGAGTTGACAACCAATTTTAATGTATAGAAAACAGACATTGAGCAACAGATTATTTGAGGTATAAGCCAAGGATGAAAATTTGGCTAGATTATTCTTTGTTATTGCATTAATAAAGAAGCATAAAAAATAGAACACATTGCATTTGATTCCAGTCAGTAAAGACAAAACAATTCAGGAATTACAAGAAACAAACACAATCACATATCTATAGAACAACACAGTGGAAGTGATAAAACAAACCATCTTTGCTCTAGCTGCTGAAAAATTGTTATATAACTATTTAGTTAGCCAAAACATAATACTATAATATCACCTGTCTAATTTGGCTAGACTGGGCATAACTGGTCCTCTTGACCTGGTTTTGACGCCTCTTAGTGAATCCAATGCAGAACATCCTCAAACTGTAATTGTCAGTAGTCTTCACATCCACATGAGCTTCAATCATAGTCTGCCATTTCCTTACCAAAGACCTCAACTTGTCTGTAGTAAAATCCATTCCCTGAAATGTTTGAGAAATAAGAAAAAAGCAGGGTGTGTTTGATTTTCATTAGAAACATCAAACAAACAATGTTGGCAGCAGATGAAACAATATAATTCAATCATACCCAGAAATTTGTCAGCACATTCCTCCCTTGAACATCTTCAGCTCTCAATCTGATCTTTCTGTAAGCGTGATCCTCATCTTCCTGAAGGTCAGCCATTGATATCTCAAAGACTCTATGTTTGAGTCCTTCTGATGCAATCTATTAGGGAAACAAGAGAGGTCACATTTATATTTACACACATACACATGTAAACATCTGTTCACCATCAACAAGCATAATAAAAAGGACAACAGAAACTCTGCAAAATCACACTAGGGAGCAGAATCACATTGATTTATTGACATCATTCCAAAACTTTACAAAGTATCAAAAGCAAAAGTTGTCACAGAAACAAAGACATAGACCACAGATTTAATGGGCAGTATTAAATGAAGAAAGTGTAAGAAACAATATAACGTATTAAAAACTTACACTGGAAAGGAAAACAGCAACTGTTAGTGGAACAAAATAAAAGGCCGGCTCAAGCATTCTTGGCACTGCGAATTGGTACTTCCATATTCTAAAAATCTCATAGTTTTATAATGAGACGGCAAAGAGGATTACAAACTTGAAACATTATACAAGTCTTGAACACATCAAGAACAAATTCAAGTGCCACTCTACTCAAACATTGCCGTTGCAAGGGCTCACAAGCAAAATACAAAATGTCCCAAAGCTACTAAATTTAAAAATAAGATTTTTTATAAGTATAAAACTTAAAAATTTGATTAACCTTGGTTGATGAGAGAAAGGTACAAAGGCTTTCGAAATCTAATCTAAAAAGTTCACCCTTGGGAACAGCAAAATCAAGAACCTCCACCGAGCAATTGAATGAAACTAACAACCATACAGCACAGAAAATCAGATACCTTGGTTTTCTCCGATACATTCCAAATCCATTAATCGCACACAAAACTGTGTCCTACGTAAAAATCTAGCACAAAGACAACACTTACATAGATCTAATCAGTCAATCTGGGGCATGTTAACAATTACAAGTTGAACGATCACCGTGTAACCCAAATACGCCAACCAGTTAAGTTTAAACATCCGATAATTGATTAGGCAAGCGACAACTGAAACATCTAAAGAAAAAATCAATCTTCAGCTACATAGAAAGCTTAACAAGATAAAACGGAGAAGTCCCATATTAAAATTTGAACTAAATTTATGACATTTTCTCGGTAACCAAACAGCGCACTGAACCCATAAAAATGAAAAAACAAACAAATAAAATGAAAGTGAAGAAAAAAAAAACTCACCTTGGTACCCTGGGTGCGAGTAACGAGGGTTTTGCCCACGTTTTTCACAGCGAACACTGAAGGTGCCTTGATATCATACCAGTCCTTCTTCGCGAACGGATCAGCCCTATACATACACACATATGCAAATCAGTATATACCACGAAAAACGAAAACGAAAACAAATGAAAAATAAGAAGATAATACTCACGCCTTCTTCTTGCCTCCCTTCTTTCCCTTGGAAATCCTCTTGTTTTTTCTGTTCCATACAAACACACCATTACATCAGTGCCTCATAAATCCATGTATACCATTTTACACACACATTTGTACATGGAGAGAGGGTGAGAGAGAGATCGTACCCCACTGCCATGGTTGGAGGAGATGAGAAGCGCTTAGAGAGGGTGAGTGAGCGACGACGGCTATGCGGAGCAAACCCTTCTAAAAAGCACAAAAACCCTAATTTTGTGTGTGGGGTTATATAGGTCTTCGATACGGTAGTTTGTGCTTTGGGTGGTTTTACTTGGAGGGTGGGTGTGTCATTTTGGTGGGATGGGAGGGTAATTTAATCTCTCATTTCATCTTCTTTCTTTCTCTTCCATACTCTCTCCAAACCCACAAAATTACCGCACTGTTAACTATTCTCTTTTTTCTTTTTTTTTTCTTTTTCCTTTTTTTTAATATTGCCTAGAGAGATACGAATGACTTATGAATTAATAATGGTGAGGAGTACAAATTTTAAAAATATAACCATTAAAAGAAAAAAAATTAAATATATGAATGTTAGATAAAGAAAATAAAGAAATCCTTAAAATAATAAAAATAATGAATAAATTTAGGGGGCTGAATGAGAATGGTGAGCGTTTTTGTATATCCAAACATGTAAATATATATTACGAAAGCGATCTCGACAAAGAAAAAACTATGGGGAAAATTCACTTTACTCTCTGAAGTTTCAGGAGTTTCTCAATTCGAACCTCAATATTTAAAAATTGGCAATGAACCCCTCAAATGTTTTAAAAATTTTCAATTCAAACCCTCCGTTACTCATTTTTGTCTAATTAGACATAGATCATCCCACGTGCATCTCACGTGGAATTTTGATGCCCTCTATTCCAATTTTGCCATCGTTAAAACCTATGAAAGTACGTAATTACCCTTATTAAAACCTATGAAATTACGTAATTACCCTCAATTTAATAGGTTTTAATGAGGGCAAAATTAGAATAGAGGGCATTAAAATTTCAAGTGAGATGATTTCCATCAAATTTGATAGAAATTAGTAACGGAGGGTCTGAATTGAAAATTTTTGAAACATTAGAGATGTACATTGCTAATTTTTAAACATTAAGGTTCGAATTGAAAAATTCCTGAAACTTCAGGTGGTAAAGTGAATTTAACCCAAAAACTATCATGATGATTACAATATTTTCGCAAATAGCTACATCGTCATAAAATGTGTAGTTGAGATTGTAAAGAGAAAATGATTTTCTTATCAATAAGTTCTATTGAATATTTATATAAGTATAACATGAATTATTATTGCATTCATACATTAGACATACGAAGCATAATAATATTAATATTTTTTGTAAATTTTGTTTGTGAGAATGCTTCTAAATACAATGTGAGAAACGGCTCACTTAGTTAACCAATGTATTCTAAAATTAGCACAACACTTGATTTAGCCAAGTCATTGAGATTTATTTGCATGCTTCATCTTTTGAAACACCAATATCATTGCCTTCTAATTTTATTTTATTTTATTTTTCAAATGGGGCGCTTGCCTAGGAAGCGCCCATTTCTTAAAATGGGGCATTTTTCACCACTAAGCGCCCCCTTTTAAAAAAAGAGGCACTTTATTCCAAATTTCTCATTTTCAAAGCGTTTTTTTGTAAAAAAAGGTTCAAACTTAAATTCTAGTTGCCATAAAAACCGACGTGTCCCAAGTGCCCATAATCAAGTGTTGTGAAATCAATAGGAACGTTTTTTTGGCCAAAAATGCCCCAAATAACCATGTCACTAAACCTTGTTTTTTTTTGTAGTACATAGAGCTCCAATGCCTTACACTATTTAAACAAAATGCTAGAAAAATATGCCACTTTTCAATAATTTAGAAACTCTAAAATGTCACTTGCCACAATTTTAAAACTCTAATCGTCAAAATTTAAAGAGAAAAATGCAAAGTCAATCTATATGGTTTATCTGATTTGCAATTAGCTTTATATGATATTAAAATATTTCAACAGCATACAAATAACAAATTACTCTTTCCTGTCTCACTTTGTCAAAAAAACTTGATGGATTGTCATGTCAAAACTAATAAAATCATAACAAATGTCACTTATAATAAAAATATATATAACTATATAAAATATAAAAACTATAAATATATAAAATAAGTTAATTAAAACTATTAGTTTTTTTATTGAAAAAAAAAGGGCTGAAATATGGGGTGGCTTGCGGGCTAGGGGTGGTTGACTGCCACCCTAGAGGTCGTAAAATTAATAGAGTTTTAGATGTTAATATCTAGGAAAAATTACAGTTTACCCCCCAAAGTTGACAACGTTTTTCAATTCGAACATCAAAATTTTAATTTTTACAATCCACCCCCACAAAGTTTCAATTTTTTTCAATTCGACCAATATTATCCCAAAATTTCCATATTGCCCCTGATTTTTTTTTTTTTTTAAATTTTTTATAAAAAAAATTTTGAGGGTGCAAAAACGACCAAATGGGCAAAGGGGTGACCACAGGCACCCTGAATTTTATTTTATTTTTAAAATTTTTTATAAAAAATAAAAAAATAAAAATTAGGGGCAATATAAAAAGTTTTGGATACAATTGGTCAAATTGCAAAAATTGAAACTTTGGTGTTCAAATTGAAAAACGCTGTTAACTTTGGGGGTAAACTGCAATTTTCCCTAATATCTATTTATCATTTAGTGATTATTGATAAATTCTTTGATCCTTGCAATAAGATTAGCAGTAATTTGCACAACCGTATTTGCGTCCATAACTACTGCAATTTTGTTAAGATAGAAGCTATGACTCATTTCGATAGCCCAGCCTTCCTCTGGGGGTGTCTCACAATCGCAGGTCACCCCAATTCTTGCACCTTACTTTTTTCATTTTTTTTTTCTAACTTTTTAATTTATTATTCATGCATAAACTAAGAAATTATTAGAATATATATATATATATATATATATATATATATATATATATATATTTTTAACATGTCCACACAAGAGAGGGAGTAAGGATTTGAACTAGTGACTTCCGCTTCAAAAGACATAGTTTTCAGTCGATTGAGCTATTCCTTAGGGACTAATATAATATAGATCTAATTACAAATCAACTAAATTAAAGATAATAATTTTACATTTTATTTTATTTTTTTTGTTTATCAAATTTTAAGCTACACTCTCTTGTTATATAGTGATGTGATGTGGAGAGTATATAACAATGCACAAAGGCACCAAAGGCACCAAAAGTCAATTATAAAATAGATTGCCACATGCCATGTCAGTTCAGCATTGAATAAAACTTGAAAGAAAAACAATTAAATAAAAAAAAAAAAATCTATAAAAATACAGGTCCTATCATTTAAAATCCTTTCATCTTTTTTCTTAAAATGTTGCAAAAAAGAAAGCAACAATAAAATCTTTTGGAGGAAACTTGCTAGCTATATATATATATATATATATATATGATATATAGTTTGCATCCATCAATTAGCAAGTGCTGCTCATGGACGATTATAATCAGGCACCGGCGGGGCTAAATGCCATTTCCAATGTGGCGGCGGTGGGGGAGGTGGTGGCGGAGGCGGTGGAGGGGGAGGCGGCGGAGGTGGTGGCGGAGGAGGAGGTGGCGGTGGCGGCGGAGGAGGAGGAGGTGGCGGTGGCGGTGGGGGACTTCTAGGTGAGCAGCCAAAGGCACCACAGTCAGCAGGTGGATGAGCATAGAAAGAGGCACACTCATTTGGTGACCGCTGCAAAGGCCTATCCGGGATGCAATTCTGGCGGTCATCTTTCTTCGGCAGCTTCAGGCACACGGGCGGTTCACCACAGAAATAGTTATACGAGTAGGTGAAGTTCTTCAGCTTAGGCAAGACGCATATGCCGGCGGGAATCTCACCGGACAGCTTGTTATGCGCCACATTCAACTGCTCCAAGCTCTTCATCTTCCCCACCGACTCCGGCAGAGGACCAACCAGCATGTTAGAGCTCACATCAAACACCGTAACGCCGCTCAACGACCCAATTTCCGAAGGCAAACACCCCGTTAACCCACTGTTCGTTATGATAATCTCGTTCAACGTGTTCCTCATGTTCGACAAACCGGGAGGCAGGCAACCGTTGAGGTTGTTGTTCGCCAAAACAATAACCGAAACCGGGGAGTTACCGATGTTTTCCGGCAACGACGACTGGAACTGGTTGTCGTTGATGAACAAAGCGTCGAGTTTCATGTCGAAAAGGCGGGGAGGAATCTGACCTTGGAATTGATTGAACCGGATATCAATGAATTTGATTGAAGGAAGGCAAAGAAGAACCGGAGGGAATGAGCCCGAAAACCGGTTATTACTAATATCAATCTCGTGGAGAAGATTAAGGCTGCGAAAGCTGGTGGGGACGGTGCCGCAGAAGCGGTTGGAGTTTAGATGGAAGAGGGAAAGGTCGGTCAAGAGGCCGAGCTCTTCCGGTAGCGAACCGGCGATGTCACCGTGGTTGATGTCTATTCCGGCTACTGTTAAGGTGTGGGGGTCATCTGGGGCGGGTGCACAGTAGACACCGGTGTAGTTGCAGACATCTGGGCCACACCAGTTTGATGTGAAGTTTTTGGGGTCGGAGGTGATATGGTGTTTCCATGCCTGTAGTGCAGTGTAAGCCTTTTGGAGTCTAGGGGAGGTGTAAGAAGAAGCTTGGTGAGAGGGTTTGGAGATCAATAGTAGGATAGAGAGGATGCCCCAGACCCAGAGGGCTATTATTCTGAGATGTGGGTTCTTCTTCTTCATCATCATCTTCCAGAATGAAGAAGCTGCCATCAATGGGTGCTCAACATTGCCTTATATAAGGGGGGGAAATGTGAAAGGTAAAAGCTTGACTAAGTCTCTCATGATCAATCATTTTCTTTTTTTCTTTTTCGAAATTATTTTGTAGGTAGAGAGTACAGTCATGAGGTAATGTGATAATGTGTTTTATATATATTTGGATTTGACTTCATTGATATTATGAAGGTAACAGGAATGTTCTCACTTCCCTCTTAATTTGCATATTTTATGGTAAAAATAGTCTCCTTTAATTTGTTTCTTGTGGAAAGTTGCAAAGGAATTTGGTAGCTCATCTTACCCAAAAACACGGTTTTTTTCCCTATATATATATTTTTTAATTAGATTTGTTCAAGGAAGGATTATTCAACAAATTAATTATATTAATTAATTGGTTGGGTAATGTGATAGGTAAAAGTCATGAAGACACGAGTAAATTTTGTCGAGGCATCTTTTAAATGCAGGCAGCCCCTTTCAATCAATAACAGAGAAATGGATTTTGTAGGGTGATTTGTCTTAATCGACTTTAGTATTTTGCAAAAGCAGTGGTCCCGCCCCCGTCCCCAAGCCAGGGAATCTGGTAAAGTGCTGTGGATCATGCATGGTTGGTTATGGATCCACAAGGGATTTATCGTTTATCATTCTAGATTATGAATTAATTATATATCATCAAAATATATTTGACGGTGGTTGGAATTTCAGAGTGAGATTATGATCTGACGACTGAAATGATCTGCTGGTTGTTGATATATATTGCATGCAATATGCATTAATTGACTTTGTAATTCGCTGGCTCTGAAAGTTTCACAAAAATCATTTAATATTACAACTGGGATTTTCTTATTCGACAATGAGTTGGACTAAGCTTACACTTGAAGGCAAGGGGTAGCAGGTCACCAACTTAATTAATTGGTTGATCTTAATCCCCTTGTGCAGTGTGATTGGTGATATTACCCATGCTAGTGTTAGTGCACAGTGCTTTACGTTGATATGAACAGTAATCAAACAATATTAAAAAAATATTGAAATGGTAACTTTTGGTGGCGTGCGTAATATCACCACTATATATATATATATGACGATGGAACCTCTCTTTTACTTTTAGGTTGGAAACTTAGAATTAATTATCTCAATTTTTCAACATATTTCCACGTGAGTACAATTTTTTCCCCACTTACTAATTACCCATTTTTCAAAGCTAACATTATATCTTAACTTGTTGATTTCAATCCTCTTAAATTTTACCAAAGCTTAAGATATATATGCACACACTAAAGTCTCATAGAAGAAAGAGTATTATTAAGACTCACGGCTGCATGGTCCATTCAAGCATGCTTGAATTAAGAGTACCCCTTTCTTTTCTTATGATGTGAAATTTAATTAATTTACACCCATTTTGCTGGTTGAAGATTGTTAGAGAAAGAGAGAGGCAAATGAATTCAAAGACCGCTAAGGTTTTGTTTGTTTTGACGTAAAATATTTGTAGTATATAAAATGTTTTTCTTATTTTTCGGTGTTTAGTACGATTGAAAATCGGGGTCAAACTGAAAACATTTTCGGTTGATTAGGAAAAAACATTCTTTATTTTTTGTAAAATTATTTTCCTTTTTAAAAAGCGTAAATCATTTTTCGAGTTTGAGATTCTCATTTTTGCATGCACTATCTTTCACAGTTCATTCTCCATTTCCGCCGGAGTTTCCCATAATTAGCCATCGGTGTTCGCTGGAGGTTGCCAGCTGTTTTTCAGCGTCGCTAATTTTCCGTACGAGCTAAATGCCCAAAAAATATTTTCAAGAATTTTTTTTTTTTTGAAAAATTATTTCATTAAAGATTTTTTCAATGAAAAACATTTTACGTCGAATCAAACAAAACCTAAATAAGATTGCAAGAGAAAAAAATAAAATAAAATGCTAAACATTCCGGTATAGCAAGACATAAACGAAGCTCTATGTAAATAAGCTTGAATATATCTATAGTTGTCTCAAAAGGCAAGTTAGTGCAAATATTATTGTTAAAATATTAATTAAATAATTATTTTTTATAAATTTAAATAATTCAACAGGATATTATAATAAAGTTTTTTTTTTTGTATTTTGAACCAATCGGGACGAGAGTGTTAATTAAATTTCGTAAGACAATACATTAGTTCTAGAATGTCATCTCTCTCTAAAGTCAATAGTACCAAACTCTTTAGACCAAATGATTAAGATTAAGATAATGTCAGCTATCGTCAACAACTTCTAAACCGACATTGATCAGATTGACAGATTCAACGTCATGCCGGAAAAAATAATGAAATTGGATAAAAATTTAGAAAAATGGTTAATTATATTTGTAAAGTCAATAAAAGAACATTAGGTAGGCACTAAGCTTTATTTTGATTGGCAGACATGGGAAAGCAAAGGTGCTAAACCTAAAACGAACGCATTGCGTCGGTGGTCCTGAGTCAACCTTTTTTCTGATTAACTATTTTGGAGGTAATCAACACAAAGAAAAAAAAAAAAAAAAAAAAAAAAAAAAACGAAAATAAAGAGACAAAAATGATTTCAATTATTTGTTTTTTTAGATGGAAGAAAATAAATATGTTGAAAAATATGATTTTTTTTTTTTTGACAGAAATTTTCTTCGTTCGAAGGAAATATCCTCAAACCTATTTTTTTTTTTTTTTTCAAAAAAAGAATCAATTCAATATCATTCATTGATAAACGAGCATAAAACTCAAATAACATAAAGCAAAAGCTCTGAAGCAACCATAATCGAAGCTACGAAGTTACAAGCGTTAAAGATGACGTATTACATTCCAGACTCAAACAAAATATGCTAACCTATGACTAATTTTCAAATTAAACAGCAAATTTGCACCAAACAGACTCAAACTAATGCATATATGTAGCTCTTATTCCTCGGCACTGAAGATAAAGAACCTCAAGCCAAAGCTCATCCTCCTCAAACCAAAAGCCAGGATAACATTCATATCCACAACCCAAAGGTGTGGACCAAAGCAACAAACCCGAAGGGTATCAGGCATATCGAGAGAGAGGACCGAACATTATTATAAGCAAAAACAAAAACGATTACAGAGAAACAAAACAAGATAGAAAGAACAAAAAAAGGAAAGTCAGACAAATAAACAGGGCAATAAACAAAATAAAAAGCACACCAAGAGGATGATAGCAACTGGAAAGAAGAGCTGATCGCGCGTTCGCCGGAAACCGAAAACGGAAAGGGCGTTGGAAGCTCATCAGGGTGGGGGCGCGAGAAAAAGCCTAGCAGAGGATGGTGGGTGGTGGAGCACGCGGAGGAGATTGGCGGCGCACTCAAATGGAGGGGGAAGTTTGAGTGAAACTCTAAGAGCATCACCTACAAAGTGTACCTAAACAAGTAGAAAAAACAACAAAACCAAATACAGAAAGAAACAAAAACAACTAGGGACCAAAGGAAGGGGAAGAGGCGGAGAAGAAGGGAAAGGAAAAAAATCGCCCAAAGAGCTAGGGGCATCAGGTAAATAGGCTAGTTCAGTAAGCGAAAAAGGGCGATGGGAGGGGAGGGGGGAGGCAAAAGAGGGAGAGGGGAGGAGGGCCTGATCCGACGGCTGCTAGAGATGAAACCCTAGTAGAGAGGGGAGGGGGCTAGGCTTTCTTTGCTTTGTTTTCGAAAATAATATGGGAGTTCCCAACCCATTTAAAATAACGTCAAGTGTCTATAAACATTTAAAATGCACATTACATTTACTCTAAGAGCCTGTTTGTGATTACGTTTGAGAAATATAGCTTTTAAGTCAAAAAGAACTTTTGAGCAAAAACTTCATTTTTAAGCTTTTGCTAAAAGTGCGTTTTGGCCATTTTTAAGCTTTTTGGACGCTGAAAAACGCTTTTAATTTTTTTTTTTACCAAAATAGTACTTTTTTTTTTTTCAAATGGACTTTTTAAGTATTAAAAGCACTTTTAGACACTTCAAACACAATTTCAAATAGACCCTAAGTTAGTAAACTGTTATTAATGACTTTAAGAATTTAATGTGTCTTTTAAATGTTTATAGACACTTGGCACTATTTTAAATGGGTTGGAGGATATTTCTTTCAGACTGGTTTGGAAGAAATTTCGATTATTTTTGTAATATCAAAACTGCTTAAAATAATAATAATAATAATAAGAAAAGAGAAAGTTAATTATAAGAAATGTGAGAGTTAATGGCGAAGGTTTTTGTGTTTTTACTACTATTCTTTGAGAGTAATAGTCTATATTTACTTATCTTGATTAATTTTACTCATATACACTACAAGAAAGAACAGCAAACAATGTAAACAACTATCAAGATAACATTGCACAATCAGTTCGAATGAAACAAAGAACAGAAAAAAAAATACAAAAATAGATAGCCATTCTTCTTATGTAAAACATACATATAAAAATGATAAAAAGTCTTCATCTTGAGGAAATTCTAACACTTTAAATAACTTTGGACAAATGTCCAAATTAATTTGGTCTTCTTTCAACATCTCAACTAATAACTATTACTTTAGCTAGCTCTAACATATACACATGTAAAAGTTCATACCATTTATTGATTGAATGATGAAGGCATTTGGAGGTAAGAAGAAGACAACACATTGTGCTTTATTAGCAAAGCAAGAAAAGGAAGAAGATTCCATGTGTTCCCATTTATATATTGACATATGAATGAAATAAAGTTGAGTTTATTGTCAAATTATATGGAAAGGTGTTACATTTAAAAGACATGCACTTAGGGGGCGTAAACCGTACTCTTATGTGTGGATAATCTTTATTTTGCATTCGCATCCGCACTTTGTAGAGAGCGGATTTTAGTATCTATATCTGGACTTTATGAAATCCGCTCATAACCGCACATGTGCTAGTAGTTTTTTTATACTAACCACCATTAACATCTGCTTTACATTTTGTTTTGTATTTTTTTGTTTTTAAATAAAAAATAAAAAATTTGAAGTTAATTTATATGGCCTTGTTTTTTTAAAAGCTTTTTATGAGCTTTTTTAGATGAATATACTTGATATTGTTGTCGCTTGTACTAGGATCTGGGGTTCTCTCTCAGAGTCTCCTCAGAGCACAGACATGAGGTGACGACAAACTACAACCAAAATAAGCTTTTGTGTTGTACACATGCAATTTGTTAATAAAACCCATTGGTTGCCCTATATAGGAACATATAATAAGATACATATAAAGCGGAATAATATGAAATAAAGGAAAGAGAGAAAGACACACAGAGATTAAGGTGGTTCGACATATAGCTTACATCCACACATGAAAGCCTTAATAAGCTACATATTTCATTAATTATATGATCTAAGCACATAGCTCTATTTATAGAGCTTTACATATGATTTGAAATATTTCAAATACAACGATATCACTTAAATCAGGATTAACAAATATTATCTAAATTCCTTGATTTAGGAAATACAAAATCAACATTTATTCTAAAGGATTTATATCCTTAACATGCCCTGCAATATTAACGGTCCGTTAGCGATCGTTGATCTTGAACATATCGAGTGACTGGAGTTAATGGCGCCTGATTTGAAATATTTCAAATGCAAAGATATCACTTAAATCAGGATTAACAAATATTATCTAAATCCATTGATTTAGGGAATACAAAATCAACATTTATTTTAAAGGATTTATATCTTTAACACCCTACTTCTTTCCTTAAATGACGTTAACGTTTTAGTCTTTATAAGACAATTCCTTAAAAGACTTTAAGGAATTGTGTGTGTGTTAGGGGTTGAAAGTCCACCTTTAACCCATGCAAACGGACAAATAGCGAATGCGAACTATATTTGATATATTACAGTTCTAAAAGAAGAAGTAGAGGAGTAAGAGAGTGTAACACCCCAAAATTAACTTGTAATTTAGTTAGGATCAATACTACTCTATTAAAGTATACTATAGCAGAAAGCGAAAAGAAATGACATGAGACAAACTAAAATATCTTTAAACAACAATATTTATCATCAACATATATTGACTTTGAGCTTCCAAATAAATATTTCTATACAAAATCACAACTACCATCTATCCATGCAAACCTTATGATGATAGGTTAAATGGGCGCATTTATTTTAATTAAAATATGCATTATCATACTTTATTTTAGACTAGTTCTTGTATTTTATAGTTAATTTTAAAATATTATATAATTACTAATCTTAAGCTTAACTGATGTATTAACTGATGTAAAACATACATATAAAAATAATAAAAAGTCTTCATCTTGAGGAAATTCTAACACTATAAATGACTTTGGACAAATGTCCAAATTAATTTGGTCTTCTTTCAACATCTCAACTAATAACTATTACTTTAGCTAGCTCTAACATATACACATGTAATAGTTCATACCATTTATTGATTGAATGATGAAGTCATTTGGAGGTAAGAAGAAGACAACACATTGTGCTTTATTTGCAAAGCTAGAAAAGGAAGAAGACTCCATGTGTTCCCATTTATATATTGACATATGAATGAAATAAAGGTGAGTTTATTGTCAAATTATATGGAAAGTTGTTACATTGAAAAGACATGCACTTAGGGGGCGTAAACCGTACTCTTATGTGTGGATAATCTTTATTTTGCATTCGCATCCGCACTTTGTAGAGAGTGGATTGTAGTATCTATATCTGGACTTTATGAAATCTGCTCATAGCCGCACATGTGCTAGCAGTTTTTTTATACTAACCACCATTAACATCTGCTTTACATTTTGTTTTTTTTTTTTTAAAAAAAAATAATTTATGAAGTTAATTTATATGGCCTTGTTTTTTAAAAAGCTTTTTATGAGCTTTTTTAGATGAATATACTTGATATTGTTGTCGCTTGTACTAGGATCTAGGGTTCTCTCTCTGAGTCTCTTGAGAGCATAGGCATGAAGTGACGACAAACTACAACCAAAATAAGCTTTTATGTTGTACACATGCAATTTGTTAATAAAATTCATTGGTTGCCCTATATAGGAACATATAATAAGATAAATATAAAGCAAAATAATATGAAATAAAGGAAAGAGCGAAAGACACACAGAGATTAAGGTGGTTCAGCATATAGGCTACATTCACATATCAAAGCCTTAATAGACTACATATTTAATTGATTATATGATCTGAGTATATAGCTCTATTTATAGAGCTTTACATATGATTTGAAATATTTCAAATACAAAAATATTAATTAAATCATGATTATTAAATATTGTCTAAATTCCTTGATTTAGGGAATACAAAATCAACATTTATTTTAAAGGATTTATATCCTTAACATGCCCCGCAATATTAACAGTCTGTTAGTGATCGTTGATCTTGAACATATCGAGCGGCTGGAGTTGATAGCGCCTGATTTGAAATATTTCAAATACAAAGATATCACTTAAATCAGGATCAACAAATATTAGCTAAACCCCTTGATTTAGGGAATACAAAATCAACATTTATTCTAAATGATTTATAGTTAATTTAAAAATATTATATAATTACTAATCTTAAGCTTAATTAACTGATGTATTAATGCAATGAATTATGTTTTGTAGGTATTGGTAGAATTTCTAGCAATAAAAAAGTTGTGAAAAGAAGCAAAAGAAAGGCAAAAACATGGCAGGCAATAATTGTTACTTGTCACGTGAACCAACTTGCCAATTGCCATGGGGTATTTTGGAATTATCATTGGGTTCATTAAATGCAAAGTGAAAAGAGAATTGAGTCTCTGTTTGTGCAAGAGATCTAGATCGAAGAAAACAACGACAACTAAAAAAAAATGAAGAAGTTGCCAAGGGTCTTGTACTGCATGAACAGATGAAGCCTGAAGAAAAGAAAATAATTTAAGAGGAAAAGAAAGAAAAGCCATGAAACAACATGTCTGCCAGCCACAGATCTAAATCTGCTACAGCAGGCCGGAACAAGCTAGGTGGGTCAAAAGCTGAAGAAAACGTGAAGGAGCCAGGGCAGTGAGAAGAGAAGCAGCTGCTAATTTTTCTCTGCATGCAAAAACCAAATAAGAGACAAATTTTGTCTGACTCAAACCAAAGTGATCAGAGGAAAAAGCAGCAGACCCGTGAGGCTTGATAAATGAAAAGCATAACTTCTTTCAAAATTTCAGTGCATGTGTGTTACAAAGAAGGAAAGAGCTCTTCTTGACTGATCAACGACAGTACGCGCATGGGACCAACTGGAGATAGTTTTGGAAAAGAAAGGGCGAAGATCAGCTGCTGGGAGAATTTCTCTTTACAAGGATGTGGAGGGTCCATTTTTCTTTTCCTATTTTTTGTTTTTATCTTTCTTTTATATTATGTTGAGTTTAATGTTTAACGCTCTGATTATGGAATTTATTTTCTTGGTTATGAGTAGTTAATCTTTTAGGTAGAGCTATATATGGGTGAAGCCTAACATTTCTATTTTGTGTTCTTAAGACTATGTTTAATGTTTTTTTATAGACCAGTGATATAATGTTGGGAATGTTTTTAATTTGAGAACGATTCCACGTGGACAAGTTGTTTTGATTCATTATCATTTTTCTTTATATCAAATGCTTACTTTTTGTTTGATTTGTTATGATTCAAATGTATAGTGGATGCTTAATCTTTCTTAACATTTCATTGAAATCAAATTTTCAATCAAACTCATGCTCAATCTACTTTATTTTTAGGGTTAAATATTTTTTTGCCCCATGTAATTTAACAATTTTATTTTTTACCCATTCAATTTCATTTTGTAAAATAGATGATACCTCGATAATGGCAAAAAACAAGGATAATACCTCCATCCAAAAATTAACGGAAATTCATGTTATCACCATTAAAAAAGTGACACGTGTCCATATACTTAATTAAAAATAAAAAATTTTAAATCTAAAATTATTAAAGACATTATTTTTTTTTAGTTAAAAATAAATTTTTTTTAAAAAAAAAAATTGGAAAAGGGGTGGCTAGGGTGGCCGGTTTGGAGGGTAACTGAACTTTGGGGGTGGTTTCGGCCACCCCATTTTTCAAGTTGGGGGTGGCTCGCCATGAGAGTGCTTCAGCCACCCTATGGCCCCAACCTAACATTTTTTTTTTTTGGTTATTTGGCCTTTAGGGATGGTTCGACCTGGGGTGATCGACCCACCGTCCACCCCATGGCCATGGCCTCAAATTTAACATTTGTTTTTTTAATTTGGCCTTCGGAGAACCACCCCCAATGGCCATGGCTCCAAGCCTAATATTTTTATTTTTATTTATTTATTTATTTTTCATTTGGTCCTTAGGGTGCTTAGTCACCCCTATGGCCCAAAACCTAACTTTTTTTTTTTTTTAAGGTTTAAATACCCTTAAGCCCTTTGTAGGTTAACAACTTTATTTTTTGCCCCCTCGGTTTCGTTTTGTATCATAGATGGTACTTCAATAATGGTTAAAGATGGAGATTGTACCCCAGTCTAACTTTTGTCTAAAATTTGACAGAAATCCACGTCAGCATCGCTAAAAACTCGACATGTGTCCATATACCTAATTAAAAATAAAAATAAAAATGATTAAAAATCTTTTATTTTATTATTTATTTATTTTTTTTTAAAAAAGGGTGGCTGAGTTACCTCCAACAGCCTTGGGGGTGGTTCAGCCACACCCAATAGCCTTGGGGGTGGTTTCGACCACCCCCATTTTGAAACTTGGGGTTGGTTCGGCCACTCCTTAGGGCAAAATGGGGGTGGCTCCAAAATGGGTGGCTCGAGCCTTTTTTATTTTTTATTTTTTATTTTTTATTTAATTTAATTTTTTATTTTAAGGGATTTTAATCATTTTAATTTTTATTTTATTTTTTAATTACGTATATGGACACGTGTCACGTTTTTAGAGGCGCTGACGAGGCTTTCCGTCAAATTTTGGACGGAAGTTAGACGGGGTATCATCTCCATCTTTAACCATTATTGAGGTACTACTATCTGTGACACAAAACGAAACTGATGGAGCAAAAAATAAAATTGTTAAACCACAAGGGGCAAAAGAGTATGTAACCCTTTTTTTATTTGGCCTTACGGGGTGGCCGAATCACCCACATTTTGTTTTTATTTTTTAAATTAGGTATATGAACTTGTGTCAATTTTTTAAGGGTGCTTACATGAATTTTCGTCAAAGTTTTAGACGAAAGTTAGATGGATGTACTATCTCCATTTGTAGCCATTATCGAGGTACCATATGTGATACAAAATGAAACCAAGTGAGCAAAAAATAAAGTGAAACCATAAGTAGCTCAAACTAACTTTCCTCGGTTTAACTTCCCTTCTCAAACTACTACCCAATTTACAATGTCTTCCTCAAATTTTTAATTATGACAATGTCTTTTTTAAATTATCAAAAATTATCAATGTCCCTCTTAATGACAAAAATACCCTTAATAATTTTTTTCTTTTTTAAAAAAACTAACAAATAAAAAATAAAAGAAAGAAAAAAGTGAGTGAAAATTTTTTTTTTTTTAAAAAAAGGTTTTTGTTAAAGAAAAAAAAATTAATTTTGTTTTTGTTTTTGAATTTATAATTGTATTTTTTTTTCTTGTTGACAAATATTTAGAGTCATTTTTTTCTTCTTGCTAGCCTTGGGTTTTGTAGTATGAGGAGACATTGTTAATTTTTTTTGTTTGATATGTCCACACAAGAGGGAAGTATGGGTGAAAATGCGGTTATAGTTAAAGGTTATTTAACCGCTTAGGCGGTTACTAAATTCATTAGCTGCATCCGCTAGGTGGTTAGCGGTTAGCCAGCGGTTAGTAAACATATAACCACTCGCTATAACTGCTTTTTTTAAAGTTGGGCATTTAGGCCAATTTTCGGTTTTGGGCTTTTTCTCTTATATACCACATTGGACCAAATTGCTCTAAAATGAGCCCATATTGAAAAATTCAAAATATTTGACCCCAAATTTACATTAATTTACAGTTTCTTGTACTTAAAAAAAAAAAAAAAGTCCTTAAATGTAAATCAAAACTTGTTAAGAGTACAAGTTATACTAATAGAAAATAATAATAATAATAATATGATTATATATATTATAATAATAATACATTAATACTTCAATTGTGGTTATAAGTAATATATTGTTTAATCCAATGTCAATTACTTAATTTGATATTATACGAATCACATTATCATTGTACATGAATATTATGATTAATTATTTGAATTTAATTTGAATCATATGATTAAGTATTGATTTTATACATTTATATTATTCAATATACATATATGTATAATTATAATCTATAACATATATACACTTATAAGTTTATAACATACATTGCAACTAAGTCTCTAAGTACTTAATTGTTGTATTAGTATGAACTTGTATATTTATGAGTTATGTCATATTATATATGTATAATTTGTTATTATATAATCATATGAGTGATAATTTGAGAAGGATATATATATATATATATATATATATATATATATAAAATTAAAAAAGTGTGTCATTTTCTTTTCTTTGAACCCCTCTCAAATACACAAAGGTTAGGAAGAACCCAAACAACATTCCCCCCCCCCCCCCCCCCCCCCCCCCACCCCCCCCAAAAAAAAAAAAAAATAGCATTTTCTTATTGGTTTTGGTTCGGTTCAATCCAAGCGGGTCAAAAAAGTAGTGATATAAGGAGGATCATAGTCTTCATAGATTACTCCTAAATGTGATCTGATTTTTAAAATCACAAATAAATCAAAATTAAATAATGACAATTTCAAATTCAATGGTAATTTTAAAAACATAATCGCATTTAGAAAGACTTGGTAAGGTTGAAGTGTGTCGTTTTCTTTTCTTTTCTAGATCGGTAACAGAAAGTGTTGGTGTTAAGGACTAAAACGCATCGTATCACTACGCTTGTTCCTTCACCATTTGAGAGACAACCCCCCACAAAAGCAAGCAGAGCTAGCTATAAACCCTAGCAATTCAAACCCCAAACCCCAAAGAAAACCAAAGCAATTGCTAACACCATAATCTTCTCCTTCTCAGTTGACAATGACTGAAGCAGCAGAGGCAAAATCAGGTGCGAGGATCTCTTCGGAAGGAGGTGATGGGACTGGGACTGGGGAGGAGATATCCCTGAAAGATAAAGGCAATGATTTTTTCAAATCAGGGAATTACCTCAAAGCCGCTGCTCTCTACACACAGGCCATCAAGCTTGACCCCTCTAACCCCGCTCTTTACAGGTACCCATAAAAAATGTGTTTTTATTTTTATTTTTTTAAGTAAAATATTAGCATTAGTTATTAGAGTTTGTTAACTTTGTCAAAATGTGATTTTGATTTGTCAGTTGCACAGTTAACTTGATTGATTCAAATGGGTAATTGCTGCTCGGTTCTCTGTTTTTTTTTTTTTTGGGTGGGGGGTGTCTTTACTTTGAATTTTTCTCCATAGTGGTAGTATTAAAGTTTGATGCCTTTCTCTGATTTGTAAGTTGCAGAGTTTAACTTACAAATCAAATGGGTGTTGCTTCCAAGGTGCCTTTTTTTTTGGGGGGTTTTTTCTTACTCTGTATTTTATCATTGTGGTTTTAGCTTCATGTTTCTCGTGGGATATCGGTTTAGGTGCTTTAGGTAAGATAAAAATTTAAATGGGGTTTTGTTTGTCTTTATCATTCGTCTACTCATTTGGACTTTATAAGGAGACACTGCAGATTTTTTATTTGTATAATGTTTGTCAATGGGTGTGAAGGAGTATAACACTCTGGTGGGTCTTTTTGAGCTGTTGTTGAATTTTTGGGTCCGTGGCATTAATGTCTTTAAAATTTGGTCTTTTCATGTGAGATGGGAAGCAAGAATTGTTCATAATTGAGGGTTTGCGATAATTGTAGTTCCTTGTTGTTTGAGCGTGGGCAACCTTTTGTTCCCGTTCAAAATAGTCAGACTTTGATGAAGCAACAGTGATTTTTTGTGCTTTTTGAGCAAATTAATATGACATAAGTAGATCAGTAGCATCGACCAACTAATAAAAAGATCTCATGTTGCATTGGTTGAAATGAAAAGTATTCAGTCAAGCACAATTAGTTAATTGCGTTAAATATACTTTAGCCCCTTTAATTAATAGACATTTTTGATAAAGCCCCACGAAGTGACAGCCGTGACACTTGGGTCCATCAAACTACCAGTTTGTTACATTTAAGCCACTTCATTAGAAGCTGCCGTTTGTTTGGATGAAAAACGTGACCACTTTTCTATCAGCCTGCATATAGTACACCTCATTTTCAAAAAAAAAACCAAAGTAATAAAATAACAATAAAAAACTTATAAAAAATTTAAAATGTAGAGGGTGGCCAAACCACCCCCATGGGGTGGTTTGGTCACCCAAATCTAAGGTGGGGGTGGCTCCCCATTTCCCTTTTTTATTTTTTATTTTTATTTTTTATTTTTTTTTCTTTCTATTGATTAATAATTATAAGGGATAAATTTGGTTTTTTTAAGTGCCAAAATGAGCGTATTTTCAGAAGACTTTGGCCAAATATGACTTTTCCCTCCAAACAGACGGTCAACGCTAACGGAGGGGCTTAATTACAACAAAATGGTAATTTGATGGATTCAAGTGTCACAACGGTTAGTTTGTGGGGCTTTATAAAAAACGGCTTTTAGTTGAGGGGGTTAAAGTATATTTAACCCTAGTTAATTTGTTAAGTTATCAGTGCCTGGTTATGAGCAATGAGTTCCGTATTTTTTTTGAATTTGTAATTCCAAGAACTGGATAGTTTCTATTTGATATAGGCAATCACCTTGAGTATCAAACAATTGGCCATGATCAAGATGTTACTCTGAAGGTAAATTGAGCTCTCTAATGCTTTTGAAGAGGAGGGGAGAATGGGGAGGAGATATTTCAAATTGGTTAGTTGTTCCTTATTGAGTGTGAATATGATGTTGGGGCATGATTCAGATTTGTTAGATCCCTCATGGTGTGTAGTTTTTGAATAGGCCTACTACACCATGTGTATTTCCGGCGTGCTGTCTATAGTTCATTATTCATGCCCAACAACATTCATTTTCCAGGTCACATTTATGCATTTAATGAGGTGCCTTTGGTAGAAGATGTAGAGGATATGAATGGTAGCTAAGATTAAAATATAGATGGGTAGTCATGACGATCTGCAAAATATGAAATGGAAATATGCTTGAGCATGCAGTTGCTGGGATGGCAGATTGTGAAAAGTAGCATGGGAAGATGAACACCACTGTGAACTTACATTGTGTTGACAGAATTGGCAGTCGAATGGCATATGTTTCATTTGAATTTGTTTGTGAATATGGGTTCATCTGTTATTGCACTAATATTGCTTTAACGGTAGTTTCATTTAGAACACATGTACCTGTGTGCATGCATGTGAATGTGTATATATTCACGAGCAATCTTCACTTTTACAATGTTCCATTGTTGGCCAGCAACCGTGCTGCTGCATTTCTACAGTTGGTTAAGCTTAACAAAGCTCTTGCTGATGCTGAAACAACAATTTCACTGAAACCTCAGTGGGAAAAGGTAAATGTAAATGTATATTTATGATCAGTTGTACTTGATGTCCTAATTTCTTCATGAAACAGTAATATTTTGATGCATCTCTAGGGATATTTCAGGAAAGGATGCATATTAGAGGCCATGGAACAATACGATGATGTATGTCTTAAAGTTACTTTTTTCTTTATTACAATGACGCATCTAGGCAAGAGCACATGATTTTGGTATTTTGCTGCTGATGTTTCCTATTCACATATTGCAGGCATTAACTGCCTTCCAAACAGCTTTGCAATACAATCCACAAAGTTCTGAAGTATCAAGAAAGATCAAGAGGGTTTCCCAGTTGGCGAGAGACAAAAAGAGAGCTCAAGAAGTGGAGAACAAGAGATTGAATTTTGATATGGGAAAGAACTTGGATACATTGAAATTGGAAATGGTGAGTGTAGTTTGCAAACATATATTCCACATCTTCATGTATTTTCACTTGTTTTCTGTCATTCCGCAATTAGTGTGATACAGTACATGACTTGTTCTCTTTCTCTACAATAAAATTTTTATTACTAATATAAAAATGGTGATATATTCTAATTTTTTTTTGTTTGCTTTGATCTTCATGTTCTGCTTTACCTTCTTTCCTTCTCTCTTTTAAAGCAGTTATATTTATTCTCTAAGCTGTATGATGCAGGTAAGAATTTACTACTCATGTGGAGTTTTATTATCAGCTACTTATGTGGAGATTGCCAGAGGACCACCTGGGGTAGGATTTGTGTTCGGTATTCCCAAATAAGGAGGATTAAATTGGTCTTTCTCTTTGCAGTCTGAAAAGTATGGATCTGAAGAATGCTGGAAAGACATTTTTTCTTTTCTTGTTGAGACAATGGAGACAGCTGTAAAATCATGGCATGAAAGTTCGAAAGTGGATCCAAGAGTCCATTTCCTTCTTGATAGGGAAAAGACCCAGACTGATAAATACGCCCCAAATGTGAATATTGATAAGGTAGTAGACGTATGTGAATGCTTGTTTTGCATGTATAATTTTGCTTGTTGAGTATGATTTTCTCCTCATTTATTTGGTTTTTATGATCCCCTTATCTTGAGGTCTAATGCGTACACTCAACTAAATTGAATTTGTGGCTCTTATCAAGCAGTAAATTTCTAACGTTTAAATGCATGGTCCGTCATTTGCAGCTTGTATGAGTAAATTCACTTGTTCCGTTCTTGTTAATTCTTTGCTTCTTACCTATTTTCATTCATTGGTTTTATATTGTCCATGTGCCAGGCCTTTGAATCACCACATACACACGGCAATTGTTCTTCTTTTCTTAGGCAGTATGCGGAGGAGTCTTTCTCTAGAGCAGCTTGCTTGGTGACTCCCAAAAGTATCATATCTTACCCACAGGTAACTTTTAACTTCTTCATGGCATGAGCAGGGATGATCATCATGTGACAAGCTGGATACCCTACCTGTAAATAATTAGGAATGTGGATACTTGCTAATTTAAGCTGTCTCAAGATGTGTCAACTTTAGTTTTAATGAAATTGCTTTTGTAAGGTGCCAAAGAGCCTCTACGTTGTGAATTTTTACTGCGGGGTTCGTTATTTGTTCCCTTTTTTCATTTGTTTTGCTGATCAGTTGGCACTGCAAAGAAAGTGCTTTAAAAATGCGCGTGCAAGTGAAAATGCCAACTGATTAGTTGGTAACTTCTGTTGGAAGTCTTACCATAAATTTGGGCTCAAGTATTCCTATAATTTTGAACTCTACCTTCCCCTACTAAAACAGTTATGGCTAATAATTGCCTGACGGGGAAAAACCAAAAAGACTATTTCACGTGATGCATTTCAGTTTACACTATATATAATATGGCTGACAGTTCTAAGTAAAATGACTGTTGAAAGATCAGGCAGGTAGTTATGAACTTGCTGGAAAGCCTAAATTACAAAGTTGCTGTCGTGAGCTAGCTCTTTTTTATTTACCATTATCTGAATTTAATAAAGACTAATAGCTTACTCAGTTGCCTAGGGGAAACAAAGGAAAACAAAAAAAAGAGAAGGCATATTCAATCTAGAAGTTGAAAGTGCAGTTGACAACCGGTATCAAAACACTTCTTTACAGGTCTGGAAAGGTCAAGGATCAAGAAAGTGGAAACATGGGCAACATGATGGTTTCTTTGTTCAATTTGAGTCACCATCGCTGCGAAAGCTATGGTTTATTCCTAGCTCCAATGAAATGGGGCAAACATTGTGCAGGTTTCTCTCTCTCTGTTTCTCGAGCATTCAATGTAATCCATTAAAAGTGTTGTTGATAATTGGATATATGTTAAAGCAACGTACTTTAATTTGCTAAATTCAGTTTAAGCGATAGGAAAATATTTCAATGGTAGTTCCCTTGAATGTGTCATGGCCAACACTTGTTCTAGACAAGCACTATTTCTTCAGTATTTTTTTAATTTTTTTAATTTTAAAAGTAATTGACATATATCATTAAAAGTTATACTACCAGTATCAATTTGAGGAACGTGTATTACTGTTTGGTGTTAATGATTTGATTGAACAGTCCGGACCTGCAGGTCCTTCACATGGAATGCTCTTATCTCTACCTTGGTGAAATTTGATAGTTTTTTAACCCACTTGTGGAGCTCTTTTCACTGATCCCTATCATCCCCTCAACTTCAATGGACTAATGACTCCTTTTGCTTTTAGGAACGGAAAATTAAGAAAGTGAAAAAGAGTTTTTCTAATGGTGGTCGTGCTCCCAAAAGTTTGCCACTTTCTGATTTCAAGTTTAATGATTCTTCATAGTGATGGAGATTGGCTTCTTTTTGAGTCTCAGGATATCAGCTACTGCTTACAAGGAAACAGGACACTGTGCTTGTCCTGTTCTTCTTTTGTTTTCATAATCATTCAATGATATTTCATATAGAACTTTGTGGTCAAATTATTCAATGTCTAATTAAGTAACATTGACACACTCCTTTTTGGACATTTTTCTCTTGTTGAAACATATGAATGCTTAATTTCAGTTCCCTTTTCAATTTGCAGGGATCCAGAGGTTCTCGACATCAGTGCCCATGAAGTGCTTCCACGCCTGTTCAAGGAAACGCTTTCCAATTCTTAGTAGTTATCTTGGCTGGAGTTTCCATCATAGAAATTTGGGTCATCTGCTAAAGTTGGAGGGCTATGAATTTAGTTTAAAAGAAATACACAACACAACTTTGAGGTGGTAAATGCTTGCCAACGCCTGCTTTTCTTTGTCATACCATGTGTGTATTCCAGTTTTAAACTCTTTCTGAAAATTCTGCAAGCTTTTTTGAGTGCTTTGGTTTTGCAGATACTTCTTAGTTATATGAATGCTTTTCCTATACTCTGGTGATAAGGAGGGCTTTGGCCCTTGAACTAAGTGGCTCATTTCTGATGCTGATACCGTATTACTAACAGTGCTTGCAAGCTTTTGGTCTTCATTCTTTCATTTATTCCTTCACAACTCAATATTATAAACCGGGTGTTTGAGCTTTAGTTGAGTTGTTAAAATTGAATTTGGAATCACTAAGAGCATGTTCGGGATTTCCTCGGGATTACGTTAAGGAGCTGAAAAGTGCTTATATGTACATAAAAAGTTGCACCAAACAAAAACAATCCATTTGGTAAAAAAATGGGGGTACTCATTTTTATTTTTTGTGCCATTTGGCCGTCGTCAATAGCCATAAGAGTGGTTTGGCCATTCTTTTGAAGAGGTGGCTGAATCTCCCCTAAGGTTACAGGAGTGGTTCGACCACCTCCATTTATTTGTCAAATCTTCAAAATGCTTAACCTAAAATGCATTTACCCCCTATCAAAATCAAAATGCATGAGAGAACGCTTAAAAGGAGGGCTTTGAGGTTGTGTTAAATGATACAAGGCCTATGACTTTCAAAGGCAAACCATGATAAATACTCAACATGTATAGACAAAAGCCAATACTTCAAAGAAAATCAGAAACAAAAGCAAACCATCATGAGAATCTGCAAGCTTGTTCTTGCGCTTGGCGGGTATGCTATGTGAATATCTCGCGCTTCATGGGTCTGCTGCTTGAACTCCGGTAGGTCATGGTTGCCTTTGTGGTCTTGGTTCGGCTCAAAGTTTTTCTATTGGTAAGCTTCACAAAATTTCTCCTCAAACTTTCATGCGTTTTAAATGAGATTTCTATTGTTCAAGAACTCGCAATTTTGGGTATTTAACTTTCAATTTTTTGCAATATTTTCCATTTGTTATAATATTTCATTAAATTTTGTCAAAATTTTCAAAATACCTCAATTTTATTTATAAAAACAAATGACAAAGATTCAGGTGTAGGTATTTTTGCAAATTTAATTAAATCTTGACCAATGCTTGAATCTTTGCAATTTTTTATTTTATTTTTTAATAATAAAAAAACATGGATATTTTGAAAATTTTGACAAGGTTTAATGGAAAATCCTAATGCGGGAAAAACATTGCAAAAAATTGAAAGTTCGATATCCTAAATTAAGAGTTTTTGAACATTGAGGGGAAGTTTTGTGAAGTTTCCCTTTCCTATTTCCATCTTACTAAACCTGTAAACACTTATACATAGGGATGAGCAGATTAACTGTTTATTGCCTAATGACTGCGACTAAACCGACATAAACTGCCTACTGCCAGAAGTCGGTCGGTAATTGATTAAGGATTTCTATACCAACGTCGTTTCGGTTCGGTTAATCGGCATAAATATTTTTTGTAGGTTAACCGAATTAACCGATAATAAATATTCTATGACCAATTTATTAGTAGAAGTGTAGAGAATTAGGATCCTCTCCAATTCAAATGAATTGGAGAATATCGAGTTAGTTATAGTGGAGAGGTATTTTTGTCCTCTCAAAAAGTGAAAAGACAAAAATATTCTTAAAATATAACGAATTGGATATTCTCCAGTTATTTGAACGGGATAGGATCCTGTTCCCAATGTAGAACATATGTATGATAGACTCTTATTGTGTTAATTAATGGGCTCATTTAAAATTTGTTTGGTTCAATAAGCTATTTTAGCCCAAAAAACAATTTGCCCTCCCCCCCAAGACAATCAATTTTTTGCCCAATTTAAAAAGCCCACGGTTAACCGATTTTAACCGAAATATCCGTTTAATCGAAACTTTCAAATAAATCCTTATTGAAATGTAATCAATGAATTAACCGATTTAACCGACAATTTCGGTTAACCGACCAAAAATTACGAGTTGTACCATAATTTTGTAGATTTATGTCCATATGGGCCCTTTATATATCTCTATCCTAAGAAAAAAAAAAGTGCCTGTTAACAGGCCAACCATGGAGAGGAGATTTAAGTCGCAAGTTAATTCCAAGAACACTTCCTTTTCAAATTGGCTTTTATTTTTTTCAGTTATTTTCCTTCTATTAAAAGCCGAATAATATTCTAATGCATAACTGTTGAGGCCTCTGCTCGTGAGCCCCACACGTGCGAAAAAAGTAGTAAAACTTCATTATAGATGGATGGAGACATTACATGGAGAAGGCTCCCTCTCCCCCATCACCATCAAACCACTATATATATAATTGCCTCAGAAATTCTATGAGGATTACAATATTCATATTTCAGTTTCATGTACAATAATACATCAAAATTTATAATTAAGCACCCCAAAAATATACTTACCCTATATTAATCCCACTCTGCCTCCGCCAAATTAGGTAAATTTTGCTTCTTCATTGGTTGGAATTTACTAATTAATTAAGTATCAACATTTTAATTAATTGGTTGGTCCATCTGATCATAGCAGCTTAGACAATATTGTTATCATGTGGCTGTAATTCAACGGCAGCCGGGTTCTTTTCTTTTTTTGACATGTCCACACAAGAGGGGGGAGGATGAATTCGAGCTAGTGACCTCCGCTTCATAAGCCGTGGTCCACCGCCGATTGAGATATCCATTGGGGACACGGCAACCGGATTCTGCATGTGCGTGTGTAGCATGAAGTTGCATGCTGCCACAGCCTCTCCCACTGTCAGATAAATCCATTCTTGACCAATCTTTTCGATGAATTTGGAGTTGTCTAGCTTCTTTATCACCTCGCTTCTTGGGTTGGCTAGCACAAGCTATATATATATACACGTACATCAATTAATGATCAAATATATAAATTAAGGTAATTTTTATGAAATAAATAAAATAAACTTTATGGGAGGATCGAATTGAAATTAAAGTGTCGACTATATACCTTGAGACCCTTTCGATCGGCATTCTTCTTAACCTCTTCAAGCATGCTGATCCCACTGGTATCAATGCTTCCAACAGCTGTGATATGGTCAATTAATGCGTCATTATTATGAATGAGGATCGATTTTAGTTTGCCTTTAATTATTAATAAATATTAGTTTAAGTGTGATTGATTAATGCTTACCACTCATGTCTATTATAACATACTGTAAGCTGGCTTCTCCTGTAGATTTTAATTTGTCTTCCTCCTCGTATATCCATCTTGAGACTCTGAGATTAACACGTACGTTGATCAATTAATAATATTTTGTCATGCCAACACTTAACATTAAAACATGTATGTTTATATATATATGTATGTAATTTACGTACCTTTCTCTCAAGTAATTTGCATTGGCAAAGTAGATGGGGGCGTCAATTTGGAGAATGAGAACCCCAGGAACATTGTTAGCAATTGGGTATTGATCAATGCTTCTGTACTCCATGGAGTTGGGAATATTGCCTAAGAGAAATGTCCGTGGCCTTGCCACAAATAGTAGAACTCTTAGCAAAGATAGTGTAACCTGCATTTGCACATAAAAAACCCCTATAAACAACCAAAAAAGAATAACGTTTTTTCTTTCGGAGAATCCTAAATTAATTTAATCAATAATTTACCGCGATCATTAAGCCAATCTCAACACTGCCGAAGACGACACCAAGGTAAGCAGCCATGCAAACCACGCAATCAAACTTGTCGATCTTCCATAGGTGGATGACAGCTTCATAGTCAATAAGGCCGAGCATGGCAGCGATGATTATAGAGGAGAGTACCACAAGGGGCGTGCAGTGGAACAACGGTGTGAGGAATAACAATGTGATCATCACCGCTGTTGCCATCACCATGTTCGACACTGCTGACTTGCACCCCGCATTGAAATTCACTGCAGTTCGCGAAAATGGTCCTGCAATCACATATTTTTATTAATTAATGGGTCAAATTCATCAACCTTAAACTGTTACTTTTCTATTGGGTTCGCAGGTCGTGTAAAAAATTGTCAACCTTAAATTAATGTCGAGTTCGAATTATGTCGACGCATGAGTATAAGATTATACATAACTGTTAAAGTAATGATTAATTGATTAAATTTACTTCTTTCCTATAAGCTTAAACTTTTGGGATAACTGATAGTTTATCATGGTATCAGAGCCAAAGGTTCTGAGATCGAACATTAATGACTCCGTCAAATCACCCTTATTTAAATTAAATATTCCACGTGTTGAGCCTTACCTATTAAAAAGGAGTTTGAGCTCACATGTAAGGGAGAGTGTTAAAGTAATGAAGAAGTGATTAAATTGTTTTTGGGATAAGTGGTAATTTAACAATAACAACTTTAACCTAAATCATTTAATTAAACATGTTAGACCTGTGTCAAAAATTGTTTTGAGTATGAAGGTAGCCCCAATGCAAACGAATCCAATTAAGGTTAGATTTGGGTTGGCTAAGATAGGGTTTGGCCTGTCCCATGCCCTAGTGTAGCACTAGGAAATATTTTGGAGTTGGAAAGACGCATGTACCTGCCGTCAAGTAGCATGAAGTGCAAGAGCCAGCAATATTCATCAACCCAAAAGCGATCATCTCTTTGTTCCCATCAATGTGGTAGTTTTTAAATATGGCGAAACTTCTCCCCACTGCTACTCCTTCCTGTTTCACACCCACTAACGTGTTTTAGAAGACAGTCCAATATATACCATCTCTCTTTGATTAGTTGGACATCCACTAACACTTTCACTTTATTGTCAAAAAGTAAATATCAATTGCCTTAATCCCACATGATGGAGATCAATGGTCACACGGCCGGCAAGAAATTAACAATAAGGGTCCATTAAAGTATGATTAGTTTACAGAAAGTGGATATGCATGTAAGGAATTATGAGGTAGATATATAGCTAGCTAGGCAGGACGACTTACAGCGAGGCCTATGACACCAGTAATGATCCCCGTTTTAATGGCTGCCATCAGAAACGGCGACCCAAAAGCCAACTCAGATACGGAAAGTGGATTTAAGCCTTTCTTCAGTTGCCCAATCTGGAGGAACAAACAAGAAGAAGTACTGATTATTATTTATGCTACACCCTGTCAATTAATAATTCTTCTCAACACCTTTAATAATTATATGTATATATAATATTATATGCCAAGGAGATTTGTATGTCGTAGTCCGATTGATTGAGCTACTTTACATATGGTACGTACAACCACATTAACACATAGAAAATTATATTTGGTCATGGTGGGGGTTTTACTTGCTGGATGGCACACGCTAGCTAATTTTCAGTTTATTTTGGATTGGAGAATATCTAATTAATGGTTAGATATCTGTCTTATTAATAATAATAATAAAAAAATTATATATTTTATAAAAAAAATTATAAAAAATTAAGGGGTGGCTAGCCACCTATTGGGGGTGGCCGGACCACCCTAGTTGGGGTTGGGGGTGGCTTCAGCCACCTCATGGTCCTTTCGGCCACCCATGGGCCAGATCTATAAAAAAAAAAAAAAAAATCGTTTGGCCCTTAGGAGTGGTCAGACCACCCCAAGGGCCCTGGGGTGGCCCAAGCCACCCTAGACCGGCCGGCCTGGGGTGGCCGAAGCCACCCCATGGCCCTTGGGGGTGACCGCCATGGGGTGGTCCGGCCGCCCTCAAAGGCCAAACAATATATATATAATTTTTTTTTTTAGTTTGGGTTTAGGGTGGGGGTGGTCCGGCCACCCCTAGCCGGCCATTGGGGTGGCTCTCAAGCCACCCCCAGCTAAAATGGGGTGGTCTGACCACCCCCTATGGCCAAGATAGGGTGACTAGCCACCCCTTATTTTATTTATTTATTATTATTATTATTTTTTTGTAGTGAGATAGATGTCCTATTTGTGGTGGTAAGATTTCTAAGAAAAATCACAGCCATGAACTGAATAATCTCTAGTCTATTATAGACTGGAGAGGATCCTATTCCTCTAGTGGGTGGGGTGTACCATGGCTGATCATCAAAGTAGAGAGAGGGAGAGGGAGAGGGAGAGGGAGAGAGAGAGAGAGCTCACCACTTGAACGCCATGTTTTTCAGCGTGGGTTAGAAAAACGAGGAGGCTTCCCAAAATAAGAGAAGTCAGAGGCGCCATCGCATTTATCCAAAAGAAGACCGTCTTTTTCTTGCTCTGGCAGTCATTGATCACCGAGATAATCACACAAAATTAATAAATAAACAAACATGAAGATTTGTTGTTTATAATATTTTTCTTTAAGATTATTAAGTTCAATTTAAATATGTTGCGAGTAGTTAGTATTCATAAGTTAACTCAAATTCATTAACTTAAGTGTTGGGTTGGAGTAATGTTTAAACTTGTAGATTAATGTACTTTTTATGAACTCCCGATGTGATTTTTTCCCTAACAAATTGGTATCTGAGTGCTTAAATGAGTGTCATGGCGAGGATGAGTCTTAGAGTAAACTTGCTTTTGGTGGTTGCAATTGATGCAACTCTTGTATGCGTTGTACCCTTAGATTTTTAGATTTGTAAATGTCACACACACACAAAGGAGAGATTTGTAAGTGCATGCGTGAGTATTGAGTTTTACATTGAGAAAAAAAAAAAATAAAGTAGATAGTAGATAAACATAAGTACAACAAAAATTTTTAGCTTAAAGCTTATGAGTTTAATTGAAATGGTCTCCAAACATCTATATAAATGAGCTATTAGTGCAGGAGATCCCTAAACCTTAAATTCTAGTTGATCCCTAATATTGTATAGGATTTCATAGTGCCATAACAAGTACATTAATGTACTTTTGATTTATCATTATTGAATTTTGATCAAATGATGATTTTAATAGCCACATCATTTTTAGTAAGACACAAATAGAGCACCTAAAATTACTCTTAATCAGGGGCGGAACTATGTACAGCAGTGGGGGGACGAATGTCCCCCCAAAGTTTTTGAAATTTTTATTAAAGTAGGTATATTCTATATATTTGCTCCTTAAATTTAGAAATTTGTCCCTCCAAATTTAGAAATTTGTCCCCCCAAATTAATTTTTTACTCCCTTGTGTTTATCTGCTGCAAGACTTTGTTTTTAGCTTTCATTGTTGTTAATTAACTTAAATATTTTCGGGTTTAGATTCATTAATTTATTTGGCATTCTTTCACTTGTTAGTGGTAATAAGTAACTATAGTAAAATTTTAACAAAAATGACTTGTGATTTACTATGAAATTATATCTTACCATATGTATCTATGTATTCGGTAAGTGCTATTATGATCACGCCCAAATAGGATAGCCACAATTAGTCTCTCCGGCCTATCATTTTAATTAGAAAAAAAAAAAAAAAAAAAAATCGTCCCCCCACACTCAAAATCCTGGTTCTGCCCCTGCTCTTAATTGAGAGGACTAAAAGCTTAAAAAAGAATGTAAATGCATGCGACCACTACTAGCTAGATATTAATTACTTACAAAGTATCTTGTGAGGAGGAGGAAGAAAAGGAAACAACACCCTAAGACTCCACTTTCCCATCTCCACTGCAATAACCATCATTACATTCATCAAACTTTCACCAGAGAAAAAGGTATGAAAAATAGTATTAAAAAATTATCCATAGGAAAAAAAAAAAAAAAATTACCTGGTGAATTTGGGTAAATATAGAGCGCATGACGGACACAAGATCAGTCTCGTGAGTGAAATGAACAAGCCCAAGGATCCCCTTAAGCTGCTGAAGACAAACAACGGTGGCTGCTCCACCCATGAAACCCACTATTGTCGCATGTGAAAGAAAGTCCACGATAAATCCAAGTCTGCAATTTAAAAGGATAATAAATATCAACACTATCTAAACATTTTTAGACATATATGCCCTAAGGGCTGGCCCGAAGGCTAGGTGACTTAAGCCGTCACCTAGGGCCCCATTTAATAAAGCCCCCAAAAATATTTTAATAAGGCTAAAAAAACAATTTTGGTAAACTTTTTTTTAACAAGGCCCAAAAAATTTTTTTTTGTAGAAATTTTTTTTTCATAAGGCCCAAAAAAAATTTCCATTAAAATTTAAGGCATCTAATAATGGTAAATAAGTAATAAGAACCAACATAAAAAAAAAAAAATAATAATAATAACAATAATTTAAAAGAAAAAAAAAAATCTCTAACCAACGTCTCTGTCTCTTAGATGGAATTTGGAGAATGAAATATTATTAAAAAACTTATCACCAACGTCTATTGTCTCTGAGTGATGGAATTCACATTAAAAGAGGAATCAAATAGTATTGTTTATTCTCAAAGTGGAATGTAGGCTGTCTCTTGTCTCTTTGTTGTTGGAATTTCACATAAGAACGATAACCTTCACTCGTATCTATTATATATCTAGCCTGCAATTTTTCTGACTCTCGCAAAGATCAAGAACCTTTATGCTAATTCTCCAAAACCTTCTTCCTCTCCAAAATGAGAAATTTCCAAGAACTCTCTAGTCTCTGCCTCTCTGATTTATTGTTCTATTTTTATAATTTATTTTATTATAGTCAAAATAATTTTTTTATATAAAATGTGTTTGTTTAATTTGTTAATGTTTTTAATCAAACATGTCTACTAGTAGAAAATATGCATCTGGATATGAAAAACTTTAAAAAAAAAGGTAGAGAAATTGATTGAATCTCAAAAAGGAGCTTTAAATAAATTTGTTATTAAAAATAAACAAAATATGGAGGATAATTTAGGTGAAAAAAAATCATAAATGAACAAGAAATTCATTATAAAGAATTAGAAGATAATGAAAATACTATTGATGTATCTACCTCTATTGTTACAAATATTTATGATATAGGCCAATAGAAAAATATTGATGCAAAAAAGTGCACCAATTGACATATTAAATTATGTAAAAAAATTTGATTCTTTCCCAAAGAGAGATTAAATGGATTAATGATATTATCAATTGAAAAAAGGATGTTAGAAAATCTTGATTATAAAAACTTAATCAATAATTTTGCATCCCAAAAAGCGAGAATGATGATTTTTAAATAAAATATAATAATAATATTAAAATAAATATTTTTTTTACCTTAAAAAAAAAAAAAGCCCCATTTCGAAGTTTTACGTAAGGCCCAAAATATATTGGGCCGGCCCATTGCCCTTATAAAACCAGCATGCAGACCTTAACAAACCGAGGGAAGCTTGAAAGACTCCGGCGAAGAAGGTAGACGTGAGAGCCAACTGAAGATAAAGTGTAGGGTTCTGATTAGGGTTAACTTCCTTCCCAAGCATAGAAGATATGAGAAGCGACACAACAGCCACAGTACCCACTGCCAAATCTTTAGAGCTCCCCAGCATGGCATACACCAACGGTGGCACAAAGCTTGAATCTACATTTTTCAGCACCAAAAAAAAGATTCATAATAATTAAGCATTATATATAAATATATATTTAAGCTTGAGTTGAGACATATATGCATGCACTTACATAATCCGATAATGGGTGGCAAGTTGGCGAGATTTGCGTAGCTGATCCCTTGAGGGACTGCGAGACTGGCAATAGTGATTCCAGCAATAAAGTCGGATTTGAAGAAGTCAAAAGTGTAGCGGGGCGCCCATTCGAGGATTGGCACGAAGTATTGCAGCGCTAGCACAAACTTCCTCGACAGAGGCTGGTTCTTGAACGGCCGGAAAGGGTCGTCGGGGAAGAAAGTCTCTTTCAGAGACGTCTCCAAGGACTTGGCTAGCGGTTTTGATGGAGGAATGGCTACTCGGTGCGGGCATTCATACTCCATGTTACCCATTTGAAGAAAGTCTATAATGCAGAGAGAGAGAGAAGGTTGGGGAATGGCAGACACTGGCATGAAGGTCGGGGTATTTAAGGCGGTGATGAGGGACCGGGGGGAATGGGTTTATCTATGAAGTGCTTTGGTGGACCCACACGTGGGACTAACACGTGGAATAATTCGACAACACATTGACCTCCGACCAGCGCTTATCGTTTTGCATGTTGTAGGCAACTAGCTAGCCGAGTAATACCCATTAGTACCCACCCACATTGACCATTCACGTGGTGCATTTCTATTGGATGGAGGAAAATATCCTAATTAGAGGCTAGGCGATACTTGTGGTTATTGTAGTTACCACTTTTTGGTGGTTAATTAGTGTTTAAATTAAAATCAGGATCTAATTAATTAAGGGTCATATTATATGGCTCCCAACTTCTAATAAAAAGTGGAGAAATGCTATAATCTAATAAAACCTTTATATTTTGTTCATCAAAATCCTAATTAGTAAATGGCTTATAGCTCAAGTTGATGTAAAAGGGCACATGACCTATGTTAATAGTAAATAATACTTTACCACCTAAGATTTTGATGGACAAAATGTGAGAATTTTATTAGATTCTAGCATATCTCTACAAAGTGGGTGGGATGATTTTCACAAAATTATATATGTAGAGTTTGTACCAAACTCCAACCCATGTTGATATTAATTTCATGGAATGATTGAGATAGTGGAAATAGCCTAATCTCCCATCTCTTGCAAATTTTTTTTAGATTACATTGCTGTTAAAGTATATTAAAATAATAAAATGGGTGTTTCAAATAATTATGAAATATATTTTATATCTATGTGCATTTAATTGAAAGATTTACAACTTTCATGTCAATCCTAAATTTTGGAGGGAAAATCAAAATTTTGAAGTGTAGAGAGAAAAGTTTGTCCTACACTTATAGATAGATACAAAGAAATCAATTAGTTTATAAGGAATTCTATTTCACCCTTATAATAAATTGGGTGATGAAGAAGGAAGCTAGCTGCCCATGACCCGAGCTTAGGCAATGAGTGCTATGAGGTGCACTTTATTTGTATTTCGTACTTGCACATTGCATTAAAAAATTCTTATTAATTCTTAAACCCGAGAGCCTCGATAGAAAGCTCAGGAGAACCTCAGTTCACCTAGCTATCCATTTTAGATGCAACCATTAATGAAAATATGATTGTTTTCTAACCTTGTGAAGGAATTAAGATGCTATTTAATGTGTCTATTAAGTTTAATTTAGTAGTTATAATTTGTGGGAACAAAATCCTCTTCAGTTTATTTTGGATTGGAAAATATTCAGTTAATGGTCCATAAATAAGACATCTGTCTCCATTAATAAAAAAAATAATAAAATATTATATATATATTTTTTAAAATTATAAAAAATTAAGGAGTAGCTGGCCACCCATTGGGGGTGGCCGAACCTCCCTAGTTGGGGCTGGGGTGGCTTCGGCCATCCTAGAACGGCGGTTTGGGGTGGCCGAAGCCACCCCATGACCCTTGGAGGTGGCTAGAGCCAAATCTAAAAAAAGAAAAAAAAAAAAAAATTCATTTGGCCCTTGGGGGTGGTCGGACCACCCTCAAGGGCCATGGGGGGTGGTCCAGTCACCCCTAGCCGACCATTGAGAGCCACCCCCAGCTAAAATGGGGTGATCTGGCCACCCCCTATGGCCAAGATAGGGTGACCAGCCAATCCTTATTTTTTTTATTAATTTATTTATTATTTTTTTAATCTAAAATATAATTTTTTTTTTTTTTTGGTAGTGGGACAAGTGTTCTATTTGTAGCTATACGATTTCTGAGAAGAAATCCTGGCCATAAACTGAATATTCTCCTACAATTTTTTTTTTGTTCTATTCTCTCCATAAAAGTGTTTTACTGGGATTAGGATTAAGCAATTAGGTGCATGCCCAAACTCCTTTATCCCCTGCACTTCTTAGAAAATTGTCCATGATTTTTTTTTTTTTTTTTTTTTTTTTAATTTTTTGAAATTCTGACCATTGATTTCCATCCCATAGCCACCAACCCGCCACGTGTCCCATCTAATATAAAATAAGAAAATATTATTTAAAATTTTAAAATAAATATAAAATAAAATAATAAAATAATTTATTAAAAAATACAATGGGGTAGTTCAGCCACCCCGTTCTCCTCCTAGGGGATGGCCGACCACCCCAGTTTAGCCTAGGGGTGGCCGACGCCACCTCCATGGGCCCAGGGGGTGGTTTGGCCACCCCCAAGGGCCAAACCCATAAATCAAAGGTTATGAGTTTGGCCCTAGTCGGCCACTCCCTGGGGCTTAGTATATATATATATATATATGTATATATGATAGGTCTTATACATTGTATTTTCATATTCAGTGTTTACTTGATAAAGGTTTGGTGTGATTTCGATCGCCTTGCAATCTTCAGTGAGAAGGACCCATGCAAACCACTTATTAGACTGTTTGTCAAAGTTTATATATATATATATATATATATATATATATATATATTTGGTAAAGATGAAAAAAAAAATTATCAATAGAAATTATTTACAAAGTAAAAAAAAACAGCTAGAAGGGGTTTAGGACACCGAATTAAGTGCACTTATTTGTTTTTCATGAAACAATATTCACTGGGTGTGGCTATTTTTCAAAAAACCATCTACAAAAAGTTGATAGTTTATATAATATATATAGCTTTAAATAAATTATCAAAATACGAAATTTTTGTCCCATTAACATTTTTGCATGTGGCAAAATTTATCTTTTTCATAAAAAATAGGGTTAATAACTTTTTTAGTACCTCGGTTTAAACATAATTATTTTTTTCCCTAAGTTTTAAAATAGGACAAATATAGTACCTCACATATGAAAAAGACAAAATCACTACCTCTGTTAATTTCCGTCAGTCCTAATTAATGGAAGTCCACATCATCTACGTTTATATCGCGACACATGTCCTAAATATTAAAAAAATTCTAAAAAATTAACCTAAAAAAAAAAATTGGAAATTCTATGGGGTGTTTAGGTGATAGATGGATTAGGGCCCACCAGGTCTCGGAGCTCGGCTGCTTGGTCGCCGCCAACGATTTCGCGGCAAAAAATGCAGGCTTTGATCCGGGCTTGGTGGTGGCCTTCACGCTCTGGTTTGGGGTGGTCCCACAGTCCGTGTCTGAATCCGACCCTAATCCGAATGACGACTATTGAGGCTTTTTTTGGAACGGGCTGTTTTTCAATGACACGAGTGGATGGTAAAGAAGAGGCTTTTTCTGCTTCAGCTTCTTCTTCTTCTTCTTCAGATGAAGACGATCCTTCTTCTTGTTCGGACAAAGCTTCTTCTTTAGAGGAAGAAGCAGCTAGGGGATCCTGAAGATGAGACGGGCGTTTGGGAGCCATCAGATTGCAAGAAGAGGAGGGTTTTGGAAACTAGGGTTTGTTCAGAGAGAGACAGAGTGAGCGAGGATTGTTTGTTCAAAGAGAGACAGAGTGACCGGCCTTGGGGTGGCTTAGTCACCCCCAAGGCCAAAATGGGGTGGCCGGCCACCCATAGAATTTTCACTTTTTTATTTTATTTTATTTTTTTTATTATTTTGATTTTTAATTTTTAGGACATGTGTCACGATATAAACGTAAATGACGTGACCTTCCGTTAATTGGGACTGACAAAAACTAACGGAGGTAGTGATTTCGTCTTTTCCCATATGTGAGGTACTAGATTTGTCATGTTTTAAAACTTAAAAGAAAAAAAATAAAAACGTTAAAACCAAGGTACCGAAAAAGTTATTAACCCTAAAAAATCAAGCTATCCTATCAATAGATTCACCCTCTAGTTTCTCTATGTTTTATCTTGTAGTGAATAAAAATGATTAATTATATAAAGTTATGTAAAACTATTAGGGGTGGGTATCGGTTTAAATGGTTCGGTTTTTCCTATTTCCAATTTCCGAACTGGATTTATCTGTTAATTGGTTTATTAACTGATATCGTTTCGATAAACTTTTATTTCAAAAATTTTGGTTAAATCGGTAATCGGTTAAAACGGTTCTGTTAAATTAGTTACTGTGATACACATCTGTTTCAAACAAAACCCACCAAAAAAGTTGTAAAAAACTCATACAAAACCCAACAAAAAAATATCATCAAGCACAAAAATAAACAATACGAAAAAATAAATCAATTTGTTTTGATGAATCCTTACCCAGATGAACGGTGTGTGTGTGAGGAATGAGAAGAAGAGAGGGAGGAAGGGAAGGAATGAGGCGTGACTCGTGAGCGTGAGACCGAGAAAGTTAGAGACCATGAGAGGGGGGTGGCTGCCAGAGAGGCAGAGGGTGAGCCGTGAGATCGAGAGACCGTGAGAGCCTGAGAAGCGAGAAACGAGAATTGAGAGATTGAGAGGGGTGGCCGAAATGAACAAGAAATAGATTTAGGGTTAGGGTTAAAAAAGAAAGAGATGTATATATAGCATCTCTTTAATTTATTATTATTTTTTTTTGAAAAAAATCATTTAAAAAAAAAAACGACATTGTTTCATCAGTTGCATGAAACGCCATCGTTTTATACCCCCAATATCGGTTCCTTATAGGGTATATCGAAAACCAATAAGCAAAATTTTGTTCTGATTATCGAACCGATTACCGAATCAGTGTAAAAATCTTAACTGATTACCAACCGACTACTACTGGTTGACAGTTAATTTCGATTCGGTAACAGTAGGTAAACCGTCGATAATCGGTGCCCACCCCTAAAAACTATTGATCGATGACTTTCAATATGAATCAAAGGAAAAGATTTTTCAGTGTAGTGTGAGTGCCGCACAGGTGGGGAGGAGGGGTGGCCTTCGCTGCCTCCCCTCCTCCTCTTGCCCTCAACCCTTTTGTGCTAGGCAATTTACCTGATGCTCCCTAGCTTTTGTGTGGTGCTTCCCCCCTTCCCTTCTGCCCCTTTTCCCTCTTGTGTCCCGTTTCTTCAACCCCTCTCCTCCGTTTTGCTCAGGCTCTCTTTTCGTCTCAAAGCTTAGCCCCATTGTCTCATCACCTTGCCTTCTCCTCCGTTTTTTCGTCGGAACTGACTGGGCTCTTGGATCGATGCGAATCCCACCACCTGGCTCTCCGGCTTCGCCCAGGTCCATCGCCCCTGCCGCGGTTCTGTCCTGTTCCGGCCAGTTTTTCCTTCCGATGAGGCTTCTGTTTTGGGGGTGTGGGTGTTTTCTGCTTTTATTTCCTGTATTGTTTCTATTTCCTGCGTTTTTGCTTCATGTTTTTCCTATTTGTTTGGGTTTAGGTGTTTCTATTTCTTATTTGTTTGTTTGGTTTTTTGCTTGTTTAGCACTCTGTGTGGGTGTCGCCCATGGGGTTTCACTCAAACTCTCCCTCTGGTTCTTTGAGTGCTCCGCCAATCTCCTGCGCCCGCTTTCCCACCCACCGTCCCCTGCCCGGTCTTTTCACGCGTCCTCCCGCGATTAGCTTTCACCGCCACCTTCCGGGTCGGTTTCCGGCCAGCACGCTATCTACTTCCTTCCGACTGCCGTAATCTGCATAGTGTGCTTTTCCTGTTGTTCCCTTTGGTTGTATTTCCGTTTATCCTTGTATTTCCGTTTGTTCATTTCCTTGTTACATTTTTCTGTTTGTTCCATTTTTTGGTTGTATTTCCGTTTTGTCCTTTTATTTCTCTGTACGTTTTTCTTTCCTTTTTTTGCTTGTAATAAGGCTCTATCCTCTCTCTTTGTCTTACCCGTTTGTATTTTGATGCTATGTGGGGCATCTGCTTTTGGTCAAGACCCATGGGTTGTAGATGTGATCGATATCCTGGCTTTCGGGTCAAGGATGATGAGTATCGACTTAGGGGTTTTTTGCTCTCAGGGCCAATGAATAAGCGCTACCTACGCATTGTATTGTGTCTATTTGGTACAGATCTGATATTAAACCTGATGAATAGTCATGGGTTAGCGGATGTTTCTGTAATGGTCGATTTGGTATGTTGTTGATGCTTGTAACTTTAGCTTCGGCGATGATTTGCTTCAAAGCGTTTTGCTCTGTTTGTAAGAGCTTTTCGGTCGCTATCTTTTATCAATAAATGAGTATAAAATGTTTCCCTTAAAAAAAAAAAATAAATAAAAAGATTTTGAGTGTCATTTTCAAAATGTCCAACCAAACACTAGAATACCAGTTAATTAAAAACATCTTACCTAAAAAAACACTTTACGTCCAAACAATGCATCCTTAAACTAACTTATCAAGTGGCTTGCCAAGTCTATCTGACTCTGGTTATAGGTTGCGATCTTTTCTTAAAATTTTCCTTAATAAAAAAATATGAATAGTTCCAAATTGCAGATATAGATTAATATATCAAAGTTTGACGATTTTTTTATAAAAAAGATCGTAAGATTTGAAATGTGGTGGTTTATTTATACCAATAATTTTTTGTAGTTTCTAGAAATATATATATATATATATATATATATATATATATATATATATATATATATATATATATGACTTTTTAAAGGAAATTCCAATTTTTAAGTGGGATTGTTACTATACATCTTTTTATGTAATTAAGTATCTCATATTAGGTGCAACTTTTATAGTGAAAAAGATTGAAGTATATATATGGGTTAATAACTTTTTTGGTACCTGGGTTCTGAGGCTTTTTAATTTTCTCCATTAGGTTTTAAAACACGACAAAACTAGTACCTCAAATTTTTAAAAAGACCAAATCACAACTTCTAGTTTAAAAAATTCTATGGGAGTGGCTGAACCACTCCTAGCCCCCCATGGTTTGACCTTAGGGGTGGCTAAGCCATCCCCAAGGCCGGTCTGGGGGTGGCTGAGCCACCCCTTAGGGCCATGGGGGTGGTTTTGGCCAACCCCATTTTGGCCCTTGGGGGTGGCTGAACCACCCCTTGTTCAGCCACCCTTAAGGTCAAATTGGGGGTGGCAGGGGGTGGTTCGGCCACCCCTATAGAATTTTTTAAACTGGAGGTGGTGATTCGGTCTTTTTTCAAAATCTGAAGTATTTTATTTGTCTTTTTTAAAACCTAGGGGGGAAAAAATAAAAACATTAAAACCCAAGTACCAAAAAAGTTACTAGGAAAAAGATTTGGGAATCCTTAAGTGAGCTCACTCAAATTAAGATTGAATTCCAGTCAACCCCTATGCGCACTGATCCCCTAAAAATAGAAAAGAAAAAAAAACCCAAAACGAAAAGACATTAATTTTACACGTTTATGTCGAGAAAACTATATACACTACAAAAATTCATTTTTTTTAACGGCCCGTTAGTTACGTGTCAAGCATGTTGACACGTCACTAACGGTTAGTGACGTGTGTGGCAAGTTAACAAATTGGAAGTCACTACTGGGAATTTAGTAACGTGTCAATTTCTGACATGTCACCCTTTGGTGACGTGTTAGATTTTGACAGGTTACTAAAGGTATGGTAACGTGCCAATTTGCCATGTCACCCTTTGGTGACGTGTTAGAAATTGACACGTTACTAATTGTATGGTAATGTGTTAAAATTGCTACGTCACCAAAAGGTGACGTGGCAAATTGGCATGTTACTATAAATTTTACGTCAATAAAATTTAATGACGTGGTACTTGCCACATCATTCTTTGGTGACGTGCCAAAGTTTGGCAGGATTTTTTTTTTCAATACCCATATTTATTTTTCGAATTTCTCGGGCGTTATACCCGAATTTTGGAGTCACCGCACCTAATATACAAGTTACACATCTACTACAACTACATTAAATATCCATCAAGAGAACTGTCAATTATCCATCAACTATCACAAATAATCTAGACAAAAAAACATTTGTTAACAAACAAGTAAAACTATCTCTATACATCAACATCGTTAATAAACAAATATATCCAACTATACATCAACAAAACATATAAAAATATACAACTTAATTTGTTCGAGAATACAATAGCAAAACACTCCAACCACATAGCGTCATCAACACCATCACGACTGCCCGACTTCTCCACACTAACTGCAAATGATAAAACAAACAATCAATCAACAAACTTTGATAGAATCTTATCAAGTCCTAAGCGATGAGCAACGTCAAAGTATATGAAGGTTATCATACTCAATAATATTCAGGTTTAACAAATCCATAAACGCCGCATAAACAACTTCAACATATCTACACACACACACACACACACACACACACACACACACACACACACACACACACACACTTCTCCGCACTAATTGCAAATGATAAAACAAACAATCAATCAGCAAACATGATAGAATCTTATCAAGTCCTAAGCGATGAGCAATGTCAAAGTGTACGAAGGTCATCATATTCAACAATATTCAGGTTTAACAAATCCATAAATGTCGCATAAACAACTTTAACATATCTACACACACACACACACACACACACACAAGTGTGATTATCAAATAATTACTAATCGTTAAAATGATAGTCATATCAGAAGATGATCGTGTTAATAAAAGAGAAGCAAAAAGAATAAAGAATATAGGGTTAGCTGATCGGCTATCTACTGAGGATCTTACAATGACTCGAGTTGGGGACTATGAGTCGTGTGGAACCCTAACATTAATCACCTCCGGCTCGGAGCTCACCTGTCTCGAGCCCTCAAGAACATGAAAACGGGTCTCATACGCCGCCAATTGCACAGTAATCTGCGTGGTAACCTGCGAGATAACCTACGTAGTAACATGCGAGGTAACCCACACAGTAACCTCTGAGGTGACCTCCACAGTAATTGTCTTCCTCTAGTGAGCCAACATCGCATCCATCTGCTCCCTCTATGCAGCCAGTTGTTCCCTGTGCTGCTCCCTTTCAGATTCAATTGCTCTTTCAAGTTCATCACGCGAGACCGTCGAGCTTCCAAGGTTCTGTGACCGTGCTTGGGAATGGATGCTGCCGTGCACAGGTAGAATATTCTTACCAACCCCTTGTACCCGACCCGCATATTCAGGCTTATTGCCGTGCACCTTGACGTACGCGTCATCTGGTGCCCACCGCACCGTCCCCTGGGCCCCATCAATCTATGTTGCAAAGTTAGTTGCCATTAGCTCCTCCATCATTTCCTGTATGTTACATCACACATGATCATCATTGTCTAATTGTTAATCATAAATAAGTTAATACACAAATATTAATGAAGTGAAGATGTAAGTATTATACAGCTCTCTCATTGACCTCCTGACTTGGATAGGTACCATCTTTCTTCTTGTGGGTCTGGATGTATGCTTGCACTCACGTAGGAGCCCTACTCGAAGTAAGTACCTGCAAAAACCCACAACATAAAAATATGTTGGTATATGTATTATAATCAGACCTCACACACACACACACACACACACATATATATAGTACATGACAAACATATGCCCTCTTGTGACACCCTTGCCAAGCTCTTTGAGCCAGTGCAGTGTGGTGTGTTATTCAATGCTCGTATGTCTCTTATATGCTAAGCATAGTCCTACATACACAACTTACGTTATTAATATGTGAGCCATCAAACAATTATAATTAATAAAACTACACAAATATAATTAAACTCGTGACCTACTTGATTACTGACATCACACTATTTGTCCAACAATTTTTCCACTTCGACAAGGTCGTACTGTCCAAGTCTCTGCCCCATTCTTGCTCTCATGGTCGCAGGAATATCGCCATGTTGAATGTTGACTTCTTTTTTTAACCTATGTCTTCAAAGTTTCAGCTTTTCGCCCATGTCCATGAACGCGTTCAGTTTGATTGACTCAATATTCGAGTCAGGCGAGATGTAAAAGTGCGTCTGCAAAATGATATATATATATATATATATAATAACAATAAGGCGTATATTTCATGCATTAATGGCGTTTGACAAAATTAAATACACATGCTATCATAAATACAATAACATCTAATTTAAACATACCATCAAGGCATCCCATATATTCTCATTCGTACGCTACTGTACCTTCGTCCAGTCGTCGGATATCCTGCCCCGCTCCTGACAATCTTGCTCGTCATCCGTCTAAATTTCGGTCTGCTTAGTCCTATAGGTTGCCACGCGCCATTATACTCCACCACGACCCTTTTTCCGTCGGGGATGTCCCACAACTTGTGCGAATCATTTACGGTCAATACTTCAAACTTATCGCTTCTATCTGCAATGATGTTTAACACATTAATGAGTACCGAAATTATTTTGAAAGTAAATACAAACTACATATAGAACATGCATAAATATAGACGTATATATTGGTCTCACTAGCATACATACATACCTATCGTCCGAATTTGGTTGACACCCAGCACTTGCCGGACAGGGTCATTGGGTTGCATGTCCTGCGTGTCACATGTCCCATCATCCAAGTCATATTGTGCTTGTGTCTCACTATCATCCATATATGCGCTATTGTGGGGGAGGGGTGGCCGATCGAAATGGCCATGAGAACACAACCCTAGCTCGCTCATCATTGGCGGACGTGTCTACCTCACCTGAAAAGTCTGGAATGTCTTCAATATTGAAGATATAGTCGTGTCTCGTAGGGGTTGATCTGCCCTTCCACAGGATCTGGAAGTACTGGTCGATACCCTGGTTGCTGCCTTTCCATAGGTTAGTTGTTGTTGTTGTTGTTGTTGTTTTTTATTATTTTTATTATTTTTTTATTTAGTTTTTTGTTTTATTTACATTTTTTCCTTCTTTTTATTTTAACATTGACATAATTTATATATGGGGACTCTAAATAAAATAAATCTTGGTTACTTCTTGTTGTTGTTGTTGTTGTTGTTTTTTTTTTTTTTTTTTGGGTCTTTTTTATGAAAGAAAACATTTACATAACCTAGATTGTAAAACCTATAGAGAGTAAGAAATCTAATTTCAAACAAATTACCTAATATATATATATATATATATAAGTCTCCATAGGTTAGTCTATCAAAATCAATAAGACCAGTGTCAGTACTGATCAATACATCTTTCATTTTGTGAGCAAATAATGAAGGCAATCCATCAATAAACTTTTCTTTCCAATAAGGTTTTTGGCTATCCGACCTCATCATAACACGGGAAAGAAAAACATCTTGATACCATCTATAATCAGACATAGTAGGGCATCGAAGATTGTTTAAATAATCAGAAATACGAGAAGTAATGTTGGAAGGAGTTCCAACAAAATTCTTGATAATTGTATAAATCAAAGTGTTAACACCATCAAGTTCACCCATACCAACTTCCTCGTTTAAAATGGGTATACCTTCTTCATCACACTTTACTGCTTTCCTGATCTGGTTTCTTCTATCTTCAGTGAGATAATTATCCCACCAATTTCGTAGGGTTCCAGAAAAACCAGTAGCAAGTAAATCCACAATATCAGTCTGGCTTTTACTGTGGTTTGAGATGTAGGCATTAGCAACCATGGCCATGTGATTCATCTTGTTGAGCAGTTCTTGCTCAGACAAACCATCAATGTTCCATTCATACAATTTATCAGCAGAAACAGAAAATTGAGTTTGGAGAAACCTTTCCTCAAATTGTAAATCAGGAGGGGTTGGTTTCGGATAAAAATTCTTTGTCTGATTGAAAGTTCTGGATCCGTCAAAGATCCTTTGGAGTTTTGGCTCCATTTCAATCTTGCCAAAGTTTTGTTCAAGAACTCTGATGTCAGATCCAGTGGAATTAGCAGAGGAATCAGAATCAGATGAAAAAGCTTTTTCCATGGCAAAATTCTGACCAGAGGTACTGGCTTGAGTCGTTTTTAACTCAGTCAGTTCAGAAAGCAATTTGTTCACTTTCTCAACGTTCTTTTGAGAAGTGGTTTTCAAACCAGGAGATTTCTTTAAATCAGGGAGAGAAATCAGAGGTTTTTCAATTTTTGGGGAAACAGAGGAAAACTTTAAATCAGAAGAAGAAGAGGGAAGTTTTTCTTCAATCCGATCTAACTGTTGTCCCATGATATGAATGGATTGGAAAATAAAATTGTTTTGCTCGATGATTCTCCTATCGTTAGTGATAGGGTCCTTATCATGAGTTTTGAAAGGGGAACACTTAACAACCATATTGTTGACATCAAGAAAAGTGTTTTCAACAGGAGGATGGGATGCTCTGATGACAGATTTATCCTCTTTGACAAACTTCTTTTTGACAACATTCAAAACATTATCGTCTGGAAAATGTTTTTGGAGAAAATCGAAAAACAAAATGTGAGTTTGGGACTCGATCATAGTCTCGGTCCATTTGACCTTGATTCGATCTCGTTCCTTTTGAGAATATTTGGCACGGTAAGCATGCCGCAACTCACGATTTTCTTTTGAAGAAAAATCTTTGTTTAAAGCAGACCAATCAATGACAGAGAAGAAATCTCTGATATGAGCAGTGATAACATTACACTGATGAGGGAAATTTGAGGGAATAGGGGCAACAAAATCAGAAGCAGAAGGAGAAAGAGATCCACCTTCGTCATCCGTTAGTGGATGATTTTTGGTAGAATAAAAAGCAGACGAAACTTGGGAATCGGTAGAAATTCCTTTGAGTTTCAAACCAGGATTAACTGTGGGATGAAGATGAGAGAATCATTAAGGGATTCGTCGACATCTTTATCTCGACGATGGAGTCCTTCTGAGGTTGTTGAACCAGCAAAAGAATTCCTTCGTTCGTTAATCAATAGGGGACGTTCAATTCTGTTTGAATATCCCAAATCAGCAAAATTGATTTTAACAGATCCATCCATATACTGTTGGATGTAATCAAGATTAGAGGCATCGTTAACTACTCGAGAAGGTTTTGCAACACCTTCCAAAAGCCATTCGTCGGGGAGGTCAATCTCAGCCCATCGAATCATTTTTGGAGTTTTAATATGAGCATTCTGAGTAGAACTCTGAATCAACAAAGTCGATTCGCCTGGATTCTTAATCACAGCACGTGGATCCAGATTTGTTTTCATCAATTTATAATAAATACGATAGATGATAGCAACAGAATGGCTACCTTCTTCCATTTTATAACCTGATGTGAGTATATTCAGCGTTAGAGCTTTCAGAATATGAACATCAGTTAAAGAAAGAGACATATTTGGGAAACATCAAAGTGGACAGGACCACCAAATAATGATGACTGAATCATGCCAATAATGCTGGTTTTAAAATCAAGAAACCTAGCATCACGCAAACAAAGCAAAACAGAAGCATTAATACCGAGTCGAGTCAAAGGCTTGACTGCAACTTGGACAGAACCAATATGCAAAAATCTGTATTTTTTAGCAAGAGCATCATTAACAAATTTCTTGTTGAACAAGGTAATAGTCTGATTATTACCAGAAACCGTAAAGGTTTGTTCAACAGTTTTGACAGATATTGAATTTTAAAAGAAGACTGAAACCAAGTAGTATTGTAAACATCCTTAGCGTCCAGCTTAGGGATGTTCCATTTACTAAAATCATTATCACCATCAACCAAAATATTTTCATAGTTAACCACGTCCGGTGGCAAACTGGAATTAGAGCTAACAGAAGAATTAGATCTCCACATTTTTGACACACAAACTAAACTCAAAATCACACACTGGGTGAAGTCTTAAAGGATCTCATCCTAGGTACTCAATCACTGGTCAAACTTCCTAAGCATGTCCTTCCTAGACGCTCAACTAGCCCACGCAGACCCTTGGCCTAACATACAGGTTACGTATACCCTTGGCCTAGCCCTTAGCACCTACTTAATGCCCTAACACGCCAACCCAGGCTTTTCAACGGGACTTACAGGTTCGCAAACTGAGGTGACGGGGTGGTAACTTGAAACTGTACTGACGGGGTGGTGAACTACAATCAAGCAACTAGAACCTCGACACAGAGAAAGGATAACAGGGGGTAAGCAAAAAGGAGAAGAGCAAGACTATACTCAAGGGATGAGAAAGAGAGAAGGGTGTACATCAAGGCAGCAAAGAGATCGGAACTCTTATGGCTCTGATACCAAGGCGAGGGGGTGGAAGCGCAGTATGTATATAGATGCAGGGGATGAGGGGAGGTGATAATAGAATGCAGAAAATAAGCAGTTAAAATCAAAGCAGTAGAACCGTCCAATATGGCGATATGACAATTGTATAATCAAAATAAACAACTGAAATTAAAAGTAGTTGATAAGAAGGAAAACAGATAATCGTTATAGATTATATGATAAAACCTTTACATAAGTAAGCGTTAGGACTTACTGAAGTAAGGGACAGGGAAGAAGAAGAAGAAGAAGAATATGAAGGGAAACTGGCTAGAAGAGCTGAGGAAAACACTCTTAAAAAACCTCTGCCTTACAATGGGGGAGGGGAGCCCGTTATATAGGCTGAGCAAAAGCATAAACAATAAATTACAATCATGAGCCGCGTTAATGCGGTCAAAAGTAAACAGTAAAAGTAAAACAGTAAAGGCACATCTGGCGCCAGTCTGAACAGTGAAAGTAATCAATCTGAAACAGTAGCTGTCGGCACTGTAGTGTCGGCAGACAAATCTTGAACAGTGAGTGAACAGTGCATCTGAACAGTAATTCTGCGCGTGTCGTCCGGACATGAATAGTAAAAAGTGAACAGTGATTTTGCACAGTAACTCCAAATATTCATGAACCATGATCCGTCTAAGATCAAGGGGAACCGAAACCAAAAACCTGCAAACCAACCGTTATGAGCTAGTTCTAAACAAATTTGGCTGTTATGGAGCCAATCTTGGGAAAACCTGAGAAAACTAGCCGTTTTGATGGGCTAGATAAAACTGAAATCAAGAGGCCGTCATGAGGCCATAGATGCAACCATTAGTGGTTTACAGCATTGTTTCCAAATTATTCTTTGCTTTCATCAAGAGGACCAATAGAATCAAGGTAACTTTGAATCCATTGTTTCTTTTTGGAACAATATTTGGGAACGGGAGGAGGAAGGGAAGGAGCAGAGTATGGTATGATGGCATCATATCTGCGAGTCATAAGCTCAACTTTTTTAACAATGGGACCAATTTTTGGAGACATTGTCCAAGTTTTGCATTGAAACCAGTGTCTTTCAATTTTTTTTTGATTTCTGACATATTTCCATTTAAGAAACCAAGGAATTCTGAATTCTCTGGCAAAATAAAGCATGGGAGGAAAAATAGGGTTGAAATGAGCAACAAAGCCTTTACAGGCAACATGAGAGGAAAATAAGTGGAAAGCATAGACAAGAGGATCAGGAAGAACATCAATTGTTAGGCCAAAATGATCCCACCATTGTTTGAACCAAGGGGGAAGAAGGCAATTGAAATCTTCAACAAAAGTAATGAACCAGAAGTGTTTGGACTCAGGGTTCTGATAAAGCATGAAACGAAACCAGGCATTGACATAATCATAATATGAAAAGGGAATTGGAGAATTGGAATAGGGGAGAAGCTGAGATGGGTGGGAACCCCATTCTTCAACAGAAATGAATTTGACAATATAGGCAATAGTCCCGACAGCCGTTAGAGGGTTGTCATTTTTGGGAATAGTCCTAAATTTGACAGATTTAGTTTTGATCAAGATATCAGTAAAAAATGACAAATCTTTCAGAGGATGTTCAGGTATCCAATGAAATTGAGCAGGAAAATAGTTATGAGCCAGTTGTCCAGGGGTTCTGGAAAGATCTTGAGAAGAGAACAAATATTGAGAAAAAGGTAGAGTAATCCAGGGGAAAGATAAGACAATGGGATTAGAATTTGGTTCCGTCTGGGAACCAGAATGGACATTGGATTCCGTTTGGGAATCCGGAGCAGGAGGAATATAACCATGAAAGGCAGAAGAATCTGACTGGACAATATGTGGGGATTTCCCGAAAACACATGAAGTATGGGTCACAGGTTCACCAAGGAAATCAAGGGGAATAGAATCTAGTGGGATGGAGGGACAAGGCTTTAAAACAGGGTTAACTTTTTCCTTTCCCTTGTTGCTGGCCATTGTGGCACTGCAAGAATTCACGGGTAAGAAAGTCAGGTATTGAATTGTTTGAGCCTTTGATGTATTCAATATCAAAACCAAAAACACTCAAAATAGCTTGCCATCTGGCAAAAATCTGTTTTGATGCAATGTTTTCAACATCTTTTTTCAAAATATACTTGGCTGATTTACAATCAATTCGCAAAAGAAATTTTTGATTGAGCAAATCAGACTGAAATTTGGTAATGCATAAAACAACAGAAAGTATTTCTTTTTTAATAGTACTATAATTAATCTGCGCAGAATTCCAGGATTCAGAATGGAAACGAACAATTTGTTCAGAAGATTCTGGGTCAGATCCTGGGGAGACAACTTGTTTCAGAATTCCTCCAAAACCAATTTCAGAGGCATCAATATCAACAATTTTGAAAGAATTATCAGAAGGGATGCCTAGACAAGGGAGAGTCTTGACATGGAGTTTGATTTCTTTGACAAGAGAAGTATGGACATCAGTCCAAGGGGGAGCATTGCCTTGCAGCCTTTCAAATAAAGGTTTACAATGTTTTCGCAAATCCTTGTAGAAATCAGCAATATAATTTAAAGAACCAAGAAACCGTTGAAGCTGTGATTTCTCAGTAATGACATCAGGAAATTTATCAGCAAATTGAATCGCCCTGTCAATGGGACGAATCTGGCCTTTAGAAATATCAAACCCAAGAAATCTGATTTTATCTTGGAAAAGTTTGATTTTTTTGGCAGAAACAACTAGTCCGTTATATCGAATGGTTTCTAGAAACGATTTCAAATGTTTCCAGTGTTCATCGATGGACTTTGAGAAAACAAGAACATCATCAATATAAACAATAGTGAAATGGCTGAATGGGTTGAAAATATCGTTCATGATATTCTGGAACTCACTCGGGGCATTTTTCAAACCAAAAGGCATGACATTCCACTCATAGTGACCAAAAGGGGTAGTAAAGGCCGTTTTGTACCTATCACTATCCTTAATTTGGACTTGCCAAAAACCTGACTTCAAATCAAACTTAGAAAAGACAACAGCATCGTTTAGACGACTGACCAGATCCTTCCTATTAGGGATAGGATACCTAATCCACTCTAACACATCATTGAGGGGCTTGTAATTAATGACTAACCTTGGAGCACCTCGTTCTAACTCAGCATTTTTCATGACATAAAAAGCAGCACAGGACCAAGGGGACTTACTCTTTCGAATAATACCCTTAGCAAGCAAATCAGCAATTTCTTTTTGACAAAATTCTAAAGTTTCGGCATTCATTTGAATGGGCCTAGCTTTAGTTGGAATTTTGTTTTCAGAAAAATCTTTAACATAAGGCAAAGAAACAATATGCTTTTTCCTATGCCAAAAAGCATTAGGAAGATCAGCACAAACAGAGTCAACAATCAAGGTATTGAAAGCAGAAATTTTTTATTGTAAAAGCTCGTCAGAGAGCTGTTCAACAATCTTTTTATACCTTAATTCTTGTTTGAGGAAATTGAGTTGTTTATGTTTAGCAGAAACTAAATTCAAACAACTGTTATCAATTTCAGACTTAGAAGCAAAAGGGAATTTTACTTCAAATCCCATCTTATATATATATATATATATATATATATATATATATATATATATATTTGCATTTGTGTTCATATATAACAATCCTACGTACGTACATACTTACCATACAAACAAAATTAAATAAAAATCATATATTTCAAACAAATAAATCAATTAGCTAACATAAAAATTAGTTATTCAATACATGAATATATATACACTATAGAGAAAAGGAAATCGACAGATATATATACACTATATATGTTAAATATATTAGATAATATATTAGAAGTGGAAGAAAGAGAGAGAAGAGAGAGAGAGAGCGGAAGCATATATGACTACATCTCTTCTATTATGATTGTGTTGATAATGAATACAAAGACCTCTATTTATAGAGAGGCAAGTAACCTAATAGACTAAAAAAAGGTAAACATAGTAGACTAATAATACCTAAGAAAGTAAATAACAAGTAAATAACCCCAACATAATATTCTTAACATCCCCCCTCAAACTCGATGTGTAAACTTGAGTCTAGGTAAAAGAAAAGGGAAAGAAAAATGAATTCACCGAAAAAGTCGCCAGAGGTGGCCGGAGGCAGTGCACGGAGGTTGGTGGCGGCAAAACCCGGTTCTAACCCGTTGGGTTGAAAATCTTGGATCTAGGTGATTGCTCAAATACTCCAATATCCCCCCTCAACCCGGTTTTGGATCGGGTTGGAGATGCCTTGGATGGATCCGCTTGGTCTAGTTGACGGATCGGATTGCCAGATCTGTGGATCTAAGTCTAACACACTGGACCGGGTTGACCCACTTGGTCGAGTTGACAAATTAGATTGCCAGATCCGTGGATCTGGGTCTAAGCCACTGGACCGGGTTGACTGTTTTGGATTGGGTTGAAAGTGCTGATGTGGCAGAGGTGTTCCTGGAGGGCCGATGGCGACGAATCTTCCACAAATATATAGATCTGTGCCTTACAAGCTAGAATCTGGGATTAATTTTTCTAGACGAGGCTATGATGAAGGCGTGGAAGAGATTTTGAGCGAATGATTGCTTGGCGGCACGTGGACGAACGGAAAAGGGAAGTCACTGGAGGGAGTGCCAGAAAACGTCAAAGACGTTTATTGGAGGCCACAGAAAAGTGGCTCTGATACCATGTTAAATATATTGGATAATATATTAGAAGTGGAAGAAAGAGAGAGAAGAAAGAGAGAGCGAAAGCATATAGGACTACATCTCTTCTATTATGATTGTGTTGATAATGAATACAAATGCCTCTATTTATAGAAAGACAAGTAATCTACTAGACCAAGGAAATGTAAACCTAGTAGACTAAGGAAATATAAACTTAATAGACTAATAATACCTAAGAAAGTAGATAACAAGTAAATAACCATAACATAATATTCTTAACAATATATATATATATATATATATATATATATATATAGAGAGAGAGAGAGAGAGAGAGAGAGGAGATCGATGGAGATGCAGAGGGCACACTGAGTTCTGGCCGGAGCTCTGCCGGCGGAGAGAGAGAGAGAGAGTGAGAGAGAGTAAGCGACGGAGAGATTGAGCAAGTAAGAGAGATGAGGGTACTGTATATACCAGAGGAGAAGAGAGAAAAGAAGAAAGGGTTCTAGCGCGGGAGGAGAAGAGAGAAAAGGAGGGAGAAGAGGAGAAAGAAAAAGAGAAGGAAAAAAGAAGAGGGAGTGTGCACGTGGCAGCTGGCGCCTTCCCAACGTCACTACATTGGTGATATGCTGCATGTGGCACGTCACTACTTTGGCAACCTGCCACATGTGGCACAAGCCACCACCAATATATTTTCCCATTTTCAATATTTTTCAAACAAATTAAAAAAAAAAAAAAAAAACAAAAACAAAATGGCTCATATTTTGCTCACTTGGTTTATAGAAATAATATTTACTTAAGAATAAGAGAACACCTAGCATTTCCCTATATATGTATTAATATTCTAGAATATTAATACTAAAAACCACATTTTTATTTTATAATTATCCCACATTATTCAATACGCATATACGTATAATTATAGATTAATTTATAATATATTATATCCATATATGTTTATAACATACATTAACATACTAATTAAATGAAGTCGATCTCTACTACTTAATTGGTATAATAATATGAATTTGAATGCTTAATTATGACTTATGTCACATTATATCATCAATCTTGTGACTATAGGACAGTACATGCATGCAATATTGTTATAACACTTTGAATATATCTAATTTTAAATATCTAATGCTAATCATATGATTAATTGTTAATTCATTTAAGATATAACCACACACACACACATATATATATATAGAGTGATTTTGGTGGAAAATGTTGCTTATGATAATAAATCTAGTTTACTTATTGTAAAACGTTTAATTACGCGAATGTATCAACAAAATCATTTGATGATTTTCGCTAATGATTCTAACCAAAATAAATTTTTGGGATACAACAAGAATTTGTATTCTCAAATGATATCAGAAGGATTTGCAATCATTGTGGAAATCCCATATTCTCTACCATTAATATCTTCTTTGGAAGGGGCATAAATCATAAGATCTTACAATTTACGTTCCATTCATTCAATAGGACAAATTCCTACATTTAAATTATGTGGCAGATGTACTAATACCCTACCCCATCCATCTAGAAATCTTGGTTCAAACCCTTTGCTACCGGGTGAAAGATGCCTCCTCTTTACACATCTTTACATTTATTGTGGTTCTTTCTTTATATATATATATATGATTTACCAATTAATTATTCTTAGTTAAGTAATATACATCAACTATTGTTAATTTTGAGTTCCTAGGAACTCATATGTATCTTATATATATATGAGTGATGTCGATGACGGCTCATCGATATCACTCATTAGGCCAGATGTACATAGTGAGAAGGAATAATTACGTGTGAGAGATTTTTTCTCACAGTCGGTTTCTAAAAACCTCTTATGTTATCAATTCCAAATTTACAAGGGCAACGTCAATATTAATTATTTTTAGTTAAGTAATATACATTGACTATTGTTAAACGAGCGAGCCAAGTTTTATACAGATATGTATCTATTGTTTAATAATTGAGCTAATTAGTTTCGCGTCCACGAGCAAATCATTTGTATAAGATATATACAGTGGCGGAGCCACATGGTACCTTGGGGGGTGCCGTGGATTTTTAATTTTTTTTTTGTTTTTTTAAACCCACGGCACCTTCAAACTTAACACACATCACATGTTTGATGTAATATCTTAATGATGTGTAGTTGGTCAAATTTCTCTTGTTTTTCTTGGCGTGATTATGGTTAGAGATCGTAAAGTATAGTTCTAGACACTTAAATTTCTAATATATCAATTTCAGCACATATTTATGAACTTTTATAAATATTTTTTGTGATGCATATATTGTGTGAATTACCAAATTTTTAGGGTGAAAAAAATTTTTAGGACGCAAAAAAAAAAATTTAGCGGCACCCCCAATATAAAGTAGCTAGCTCCGCCACTAGATATATAGTTGAGTAGGAGCATGGCATGTCACTGGAATTAAGTAATTAGTTAATTAAATATAGTGATGTGTCAGTATTGACACATTACCACAAAGTAACGTGTTAATATGACACATCATCTTGTTGGTGACGTGTCAAATTTGACACATTACAAAAATGGTAACGTGTCAAAGTTACATGCTAGCTCTTTGGTAACGTGTCAATGTAGCACGTTACCAAAAGGGTGACACGTTACCAAATGGTAACGTATCAAAGTGACACGTTACCAATTTGATGACGTGTCAAATTTCACACGTCACTAATAGTTTAATTTCAGAAAAAAAAAAAAAAAGAAATAACGAAAATAAATTAGTACGTAGTTTGGAATTCCTAGGGTTATAAGAAATCTTGTTCTACAGCTTATGCATGGGCTGCATGCATGCATGCAATATGCCTCATAGGTTTTGTAAACCTTGGGGGCCAATATATATATATATATATATATATATATATATATATATATATATATATATTGATGTTTTAGCCAGCCCTATAGCTTTCTAATTTTTCATAATTTTATAAGAAGATGATGATGATCTAGAGTTGAGCTCGTAATTAATATCCTTGATAATTAACATTGTGATTAAGTCGATCTCTAGTACATAATTATATTAATTTGAATACTGTAACTATCAATACAATATTATAATTATATCTATGGTTTACCAATATTAATAGTAATCATTTCATTAGAGATGATTCAAGCCACATTGTCATGCATATATGGTATATGTGATATTCATTATATGAATCGATATGATTATATATATTAAATTTCTAGTGCCAATATGAATAAGTATATCCTGATTTTCAAGAAATCATATTCATTTGAATCGATATATATGATTATGTATATTGAATTTCTAGTGCCAATATCACGAATAAGTACACCAATTTAGATCAAATTTAGTCTATAGATATATGGAATGATCCATATATATATAGTAAGTACTTACTGTTACTTAATTAGTATATATATATACTAATTAAGTAACAGTAAGTACTATATATAGTACTTACTATTACTTAATTAGTAATTAAATCCAAATTCCAAATACTTAATAAATAGAAGTGTGATACAGCCACAACTTAAACTCAACTTTGGCCCAACTTTTAGACCAAATTTTTCTCTCTAGTTTAAGGCCCTCTCTCCTCCACAAGCAGTTTTTTTTTTTTTTTTTTTTAATCATTTTCCTAATAAATAATATAGACTACCAAATTATTGTATAGTACTTTTTATTATGTATATACGTACATTAAACATATATGAGTCGCGCTAATATTTGCGAACGTTAAACAATCGAGCCCAGTTTTATACGGATATGTATATATCGATCGTTTAATAATTGAGTTAACTAGTTTCGTGTCCATGCATGAGCGGATCATTTATATAAGATAGTTGAGCACAAGCAAGCCGATCTAGTAGTTTGGAATTTCCTGTTAAGAAAACTTGTTCTATTGCATGCATGGCCAGCTCATAGGTTTTTGTAAACCTTAATTATCCGTCCCTACAGCTTTTTTAATTTTTCCAAATTTTATTTCTTTTCCTATTCAAACCTTAATTATTTTGTTTATAAGAAGACGATGATGATCTAGGGTTGAGCTCATAATTAATATCTTCGATTTAAATGCTATTCTACTTTTCTTAATTGTTTTTTTTAAAAAAAGAACTTCAATATATATAATAAAAATGTACGACTCACGCTAGTACTCACGCGAGCGTTAAACGAGTGAGCCGAGTTTTCTACGGGTATATATATGTATTGATTGTTCAATAATTAAGTTAATTAGTTTCGTGCCCACGAATTAAATATTTAATTATTTAAATATAGTGAAGTGTCAATGTGACACGTTAGCATTTGGGGACGTGTCAACATGACACGTCACTCCTTCAGCAACGTGTCAACAAAAGGTAACGTGCTAAAGTTACACGTTATCAAAGGGGTGACATGTCACTTTCGCACGTTACCAAATGGTCACGTGTCATTCTAACACGTCATCATTTGGTGACGTGGCGTTTTTGCACGTTACCAAATGGTAACATGCCAAAGTGACATGTCACCCAATGATGACGTGTTAGAATTTGACACATTACAAATAAACTTAATTTCACCTTTTTTTTTTTTTTTTAACGTGCTAATTGTTTTGGATACGTCACTAAATTGACATGTTACTAAAAACGTTAGTAACGTGTCATACACTGACACGTCACCATTTAGTGATGTGGTAAAACCTCGTGCACTGTAGACACATCACTGATTATGGATTTTTTTTGTAGCGATAGATCGTAAATGGGAATCTTTTTTCCGGCAGTCGGGTTTCACGAGAGTTTGAAAATGTGACCTTTATGTGTTTCACGTGGGTGGTTGCTGATTATGGCCAAAAAGATTTCAAAGCAGGGCAGGATGGAAGTATCCACTTGAATTCGGAGGAGGGCGCGTTGGTGATTTCCTTTTTCTTTGCCTTCTTTCCGTCTATATATAATCATAACTAGGGACGACGATGGTGATAGCCATATTCCCTTCTAGAGCCACTTCTAGATCTACTTGTTTCTAAAGATCTCATTGGTGACACAAAGTGCTTTTCGTATTTAATTAAGTAATTACTTGTATGTGGATACAACTTCCCCTAGATGCCATATCTTATTTACTTTTTTTTTCCCACTTTCATTGAATAGAGATGGCACGATCAAGTGCTTTTCATTGATAACACTTCTTTTTTTTCTTTTTCTTTTTTTTTTTTTTTTTTTTCAAAACAAAGATATTAATGAACAACTAAAAACATAAAACACTCAAAATTATTTTTACATGTGTTGATCGGTTGGTATTAACTTATGTTATTTATATTTTTCAAAAATTTTGTATCAGGAAAACCAAGTCCATGATCATGAAGCTGCAAGCCTGCAATGTGTGCAGCGAATTATGTTATAATTAGCATGAATGTGTTTATTGAATATTATTATTATTATTATTTATTTTTTAAAAGGGGAAAACGTATCAATCTCATTCATTAATAACATGAGCATAAAACTCTTATAAACACAGAGCAAAGCTTTGAAACAACCACAGCAAAAGCTACGAGGTTACAAGCGTCAAAGAAGACGTATTACAATCCAGACTCTAAACAAACTCCGCTAACCTATGACTAATCTTCAGATTTTAAATAACATATCTATGTCAGACATACTTAATCCAATGCATAAGTAGCTCTTATTCCTCGGCACTGAGGGGCCAAAACTCATCCTCCTTGACTCGGAAGCCATGATAATGTACACATCCACAACCCAAAGGTTTGGACCAAAGTAAATAACCCGAAGGGCATCAAGTGGTAGATTGAGAGAGGACAGAACCTTATTATAAGCAAAAAACAAAAAACAGATAGAGGGAAAAATATGAATGACAAAAAATACAGGAAAATAAAAACAGGAAATAACACACTAAGCGGATGACAGCAGCCGGAAGAAAAGCCGATCGCACATTCACCGGAAACTGAAAATGGAAGGGGGCATTGGAAGCTCATGGTGGTGGGGGTCGCGAGAAAAGGCCCAACAGTGGACGGTGAGCGGTGAAGCAGGCGCGGAGGAGATCAGCGGCACACTCAAAGGAACATGGAAAAGTTTGAGTGAAAACCTTAAGAGATAACTCTATTTAGGGCTTAGGGGACAATCATGTAGTGCCAACTTAAACCAATGTGTGCACCTTTCTAACCAATTATGATTAAGAATATTGAGAGACACTAAATACAATAACAGCAAGGATCATGAGTGATTCTGATGGTAATTAACATGTATAATAATAGTGACAATTAACAATATCGATGATAAACAACACACTAAGCGGATGACAGCAACTGGAAGAAAAGCCGATCGCGTGTTCGCCGGAAACCAAAAACGGAAGGGGGTGTTGGAAGCTCTCGTGGTGGGGGTTGCGAGAAAAGGCCCAACAGTGGATGGTGAGCGGCGAAGCAGGCACGGAGGAGATCAGCGGCACACTCAAAGGAACATGGAAAAGTTTGAGTGAAAACCTCAAGAGATAACTCTATTTAGGGCTTAGGGGACAATCATGTAGTGCCAACTTAAACCAATGTGTGCACCTTTCTAACCAATTATGATTAAGCATATTGAGAGACACTAAATACAATAACAGCAAGGATCATGAGTGATTCTGATGATAATTAACATGTATAATAATAGTGATAATTAACAATATCGATGATAAACAATGGAACAATAATAATTACAACAACAATAATTGTAGTACTAATAATAATGCTAATAAAAATAATAATAAGTGGTATTGTTTTTATCCTCAACTGCTTTGTGCCATATTAGATCCTCTATTTCAAGGAGAGTGAAATCACAACATAATCATGTGTACCAAACAGACATCGATCATCAATGCATACGCCAAACATTTTTTAAGTGGGATTGTTACATTTTTTAATTATTTAATTAATTATCTCATATTAGGTGCAACTTTTATAGTGAAAAAGATTGAAGTATATATAGTTAGTTACTAGGGAAAAGATTTGGGGATCCTAAACTGAGCTCACTCAAATTAAGATTGAATTCGATCCAGTCAACCCACGTTTATGTACGTCGAGAAAACTTTATATATATATATATAGATGATCGTTAATGGGAATCTTTTTTCGGGCGGTCAGGTTCCACGGAAGTTTGAAAAATGTGATCTTTATGTGTTTCATGTGGTCGCGGATGATCGCCAAAAAGATTTCAAGCAGGGCAAGATGGAAGTGTATATATATATATATATATATATATATATATATATATATATATATATAATATCCACTTGAATTCGAAGGAGGGTGGGTAATTTCCTTCTTTCTTTGCCTTCTTTCCGTCTATATATAATCATAACGAGAGACGACGATGGTTAACTATATATATATATATATATATATATATATATATATATATATATATAACTCTTTACATTGCTGACAGTTCATGCATTAATCCAAAAACTATACATAATCATGTGTACCAAGAAAATGGTACCTCAACTAGATGTGAAGTGAGCTGCATAATTCATGAGTTTTCTAAGATGATGACATATGGATGAAAGAAGTTCATCGACTTGATCTTATGTCATGGTTGATGATAGTTGCAACTACTAATAATTTTTTTTTTTATTTTTATTTTTTAAAAAGTCAGTGAACAGCAACATTATTGAAGACATGCTCATGACATGACATTTTACCTATAAATGTCCGCGTGGCAAGTATTTTAAAATGAAAAGAAATATCTTTTCTCTCTTCCCTGTCGGCATCTAACAAAAAATTTCAAATGGCTGGTTAACACAACCTGGTTAACCAGCCATTTTATTTTATTATTATTATTATTATTTTAAAAAAAGAAGCTTATATCCCACCCCTCTCTCTCTCTCACTCAATTTCTCCAACTCCCTCCCACCCACATCCAGCCGCCACCACCATCCACAACCATTGGCCACACCATCCAGTGGCTACGCTGCCGGCCACCACGAAGCGGAAGCAGCGCCAACCTAAACCAGTTTCTCTTTCTCTCTCTCTCCCAAACTGGCTGGCCACCACAATCCATCGCCCTAGCCATCTCAAAGCAGAATCAGCACGAAAATCTTGATGGGTTTTCTTGTTAGGACCGATTATATGAGATAAAATAGAATGGAAAAGAGATTTTGGAGTAGCTTTCTTGAACCTTTTTGTGGAAACATGGTTGAAATTGGTACATGATAGTGATTGTTAGGGATAAAATCCACTATGGGTCCCACTATCTCTCAACAACCCTCAATTATCTCATAAGATCCTATATTATCTCAACTACCTCTCATTATCTCTCCACTATTTCAAATGATCCCTCAATCATCTAAAGGGAGAAGATTGAGGAAGCAGTTACACAATAAAACCCTATAAAAAGGAGCTCAATGCATCGATACGGGTGATCGATAATTTATTTCTCAAAACATTGCTAGCTACGGCTACATTTAGACCCATATACGACTGCTAACTTAAGCATCGGAAGGTCTACGGGGCCTTTCCTGGAGACCCCTTTGACGCTCTTATTATTTTGTAGGAGCCTAAAGATCGATGATCAGAGGCGCCTCGAAGAATGTGAAGATCACACTAATCGGAGACTGTTAGACCAAAAAAGTGCATCAACAGTTTGGCGCCGTTTGTGGGAAATGACTACGTTCTTGTAAAATCAAAATCCGTTATGGTGGTGATCAAGCATTTGGGTGATACATCAACCAGCCGAAATCAAATTTGCACAGATCTTTAGTTATGGATCTCAGATCCACTTTGGTAGATCTACACTTATCCGGCAGGTCACAGTTCTACATGGATCTCAGTTCTACTCTGGCAGAACTACAATTATCCCAGGTTCACCTTGTTGCGACCTGCGTATGCCCAATCGGTGCTTACTTTCTTAAAATCTGCAAGGTCTTGGATCCATTGTTGTAACCTGCAATCTTGCTGGCAACGAACTAGTTGCCAATCTGCAAAACCCGCGCAACAAGCCTTTAGCTCCACAATGGACCAGTGGTCTCGCCAGAGCGACCCACGGCCCGCTTCAACCTTGCTGCAAGATTGCCCAACTGCGACTCAAGGTCGCCTTTCCCAAGGCTCGCCGGACCTCACTCAAGGTCGCCGGTCCACGCCTTCGGCCCACACGAGTTGCGTGCAGGGCCTCTACGAGTGAACTCTGCGATAAGCGAGCAGCACACCCCAGTTCAGGTTCGGCGAGCAACGAACCCAAGCTCATCGACAATCCACTCATAGTCGTCGACAACCTCAGGTTCTCCACCTCTCCTCTGGGCTTCCTAGCAGCACGCAAAATCGTAGATCGTCGAACCACCTAGATCTTCGGGTTCGTCGATTCTCCTCAAAGCCGACCCAGCGTCAGGCTCCCATGCCGAGCTCTCTTCAGAATCGACTTGGCCTTGGGTTCATTTGGACAACCCAATCTCAGTTGCATGTAGGGCCATCGTGCGTCAATCCTCTTCAACCTCAGGTTCACCGACCCCTCTTCTCGGATTTATAATTATTAATTATATTTTGCTTGGATGCATGCACTTGTTTTCATTTTGTGCAGAAATTCTGAGACACTTCGACAAAAAATTTTCCGGGGAAGAAAAATTTCGAGAGTCCGAGACCGAGAAAAAATTTTCGAAGAAAAATTCAGAGACACTTCGAGAAAATTTTTCTCTGAGGAAGAAAAATACAGAAAGTCCGAGAATGAATTTCCAAAAACACTAAGAAAATTTTTTTTCCAACGAAGAAAAATTCCGAGAGTCCAAGAATGAAATTCCAAGAAAAAAATTTCCGAGGAAGAAAATTTTCGAGAGTCCGAGAATGAAATTCCTAGACAAACTCCAAGAAAAAAATTTCCGAGGAAGAAAAATTCCAAGAGTCCGAGAATGAAATTCCTAGACAAACTACGAGAAATTTTTCAAAGAAAAATTCCAAGAGCCCAAGGATTAAAAGTCTGAGAGCCCGACGATAAAAAATTCGAGGAGCAAACCCAATGAGCAAAATCTGAGGAGCAAAATCCGAGAAGCAAAAAATCCGAGGAGCAAATCCGAGGAAGAAATCCACGTTCATATGCGGTCTCCCGATTGATTCCACATTCAGAGCAGGAAATAAAAGTTCATAAGATGAGGATTTCCCCGCCAGATAAGTCCCTGTGACCTTAATTGATTGAGATGTGAAATATTTGGAATTTATTTTTACATCAATTGTCATGAATATGTATATATATGATTGTTAAATGCTTTTGTCCTTTACTAAAACCAAAGCATAAAAGACTATTCTGAATATATGGCCGAGCCCTATATTCAGAAGGGCTCCGCCTCAGCACAGCGAGCATCTCTTCGCCTCAGCATGGTTGAGCACATCGCTCCGCCTCTTCATAGCCAAGCGCATCGCTCCGCCTTTCCATGGCCAAGAATCGCTCCACCTCTACATAGCCGAGCGCATTGTTCCGCCTCACCATGGCCAAGCATCACTCCGCCACTCCATGACTAGGCATCGCTCTGCCTCTACATAGCCAAGCGTATCGCTCCGCCTCTCCACGGCTAAGCATCACTCCACTTCATCATGGCCGAGTCTCGCTTCGCCTCACCTTGGCCGAGCCTCACTCAGCCTCTACATGGTGAGCATCGTTCCACCTCAGCATGGCCGAGCCTCACTTTGCCTCAGCACGGCGAGCATCACTCTGCCTCACCATGGCCGAGCATCGCTCTGCCTCTCCACGGCCGAGCATCGCTCCGCCTCATCATGGCCGAATCTCGCTCCACCTCACCATGGCCAAGCCTAGTCCGCTTTTGCATGGCAAGCCTCGTTCAGCCTCAGCATGGCCGAGCCTCACTCCTCCTTAGCAAGGCGAGCATCGCTCTCCCTCAGCACGGCGAGCATCACTCCGCCTCAGCATGGCCAAGCATTGCTCTGCCTCTCCACGACCGAGCATCGCTTCGCCTAAGAACGGCGAGCATCGTTCCACCTCAGCATGGCCGCGTCATCGCTCCGCCTTTCCATAGCCGAGCGCATCGCTCAGCCTTTCCATGGCCGAGCATCGCTCCGCCTCTCTATAGCCGAGCGTGTAGCGCCCTGACTTTACTTAATGAAAGGCAAAAGTGAAAATCTCCAATTGCCACTAAGCACTACTATCTACTTCAATATCATCAGAGATTATAAATCTCACTGCGGAATAACTTTATATATATATATATCTGAGCTGATAAAAATTCTTCTATATTAAACAGATTTATACATTGTACTTTACATGATAAGAAAACACACTAATCAAAAGTGCAACAGACGGCACATAGGTAAATGTACACCAAAAGTACCTAGAACATGTCTAACTATAGATACATTTCAAAAGATAGACATTTTATGATATTCTACAACAAACAAAGGAACCAGAAAGCCTTATCCATAATAACCTAGGCAGGCATATGGATCATCTTCACCATCTTCTACATCTGCATCAACATTTATGCAAATGTGGTGTTACCACATTTACATAGGCGGATTAATGAGTCCACGGTCTCAATAAGTATAAGAATTACTGATATTTTCAATATTAGCCATCTTTTTCGAAAATATCTCTAACATGGTGATTATAATAACATTTACGTTTGGTTTTCCAAATAGATTCATTCCGTGTATTCCATAGCTAATAAGATAAGCACTGTAGAGCTATTTTTTAATAAAATCTACTTATCTTCTTTAGACATTTTCTTTACTATGTACATCTTTATATTTATACATATGTGCATTTTACTTGCATCTCATAAAATGAATATGCATATAAATATAAAGAAGTAAAATAACTAAATCACAAAACATATAAATCACATTATTCAATGTATGCAATGCAATCTCTGGCCTTCCCGGCTTTCTAAAGGACTTGAACCTTTCGTTTATGGCTATCAGGAGACACCTTCGGCTCATCGGTTAGCACCTAGCTTTTTATTTTAACCTGGAAGGCTCCTTCGGCTTCCACCATTAACATAAGAACATCTTATAATTTTACATTCAACTCTAGGAAGACAAAATGCTTCTTATTTAACTTGAGAGGCTCCTTCGGCTCTCACCTTTAACATAGGAAAACCTTCTTGCTTCATATTTAATTAATCTCTTATTCTCAATGTTCAACAATATGCAATAACATGTCTCTTAAAATCATCCTTTTGTTCTCATAATCATCTCCTTTCATTTCGCAACTTATTTCAACATATGTAAAAATAATTGAAACATTATAATCATGTTATTCATAAAAATTCAGGCTCATGTAATAATCACACTTCAAAAGCTTTGTAAAAAAAAAAAAAGTTATTCCGCTGCGAGATTTATAATCTCTAATGATATTGAGGTAGATATAATAGTGCTTAGTGGCAATTGGAGGTTTCCACTTTTGCCTTTCATTAAGTAAAGTGCGCATCGCTACGCCTCTCCATGGCGAAGCATCGCTGCACCTCTACATAGCCGAGCGCATCGCTCCGCCTCACCATGGCCGAGCATCGCTCTGCCTCTCCACAGCCAAGCATTGCTCTGCCTCATCATGGTTGAGTCTCGCTCCGCCTCTGCATGGTGAGCCTCGTTCCACCTCAGCATGGCCGAGCCTCACTCTGCCTCTACATGGCAAGCATCACTCCACCTTAGCATGGCAAGCATCACTCCACCTCTCCATATCCGAGCGCATCGCTCCACCTTTCCATGGCCAAGCATCGCTTCGCCTCTACATAACTGAGCGCATCGCTCCAGCTCACCATGGCCAAGCCTCACTCCGTCTCAGCACGGTAAGCATCGCTCCACCTCAGCATAGCAAGCATAGCTCCGCGTCTGCATGGCCGAGCATCGCTCCACCTTTACATAGCCGAGCATTGCTCCACCTCACCATGGCCGAGCATCGCTCTGCCTCATCATGGCCGAGCCTGGCTCCGCCTCACCATGGTTGAGCCTCACTCTGCTTCTGTATGGCGAGCCTTGTTCTACCTCAGCATGGCTGAGCCTCACTCCGCCTTAGCACGACGAGCATCGCTCCGCCTCTCCATAGCCAAGCGCATCACTCTGCCTTTCTATGGTTGAGCATCGCTCCGCCTCTACATAGTTGAGCACATCGCTCCGCCTCACCATGCCCAAACATCGTTCCACCTCACTATGGCCAAGCATAGCTCCGCCTCTCCACGGCCAAGCATCACTCCGCCTCAGCACAGCGAGCATCGCTCCATCTCAGCATGGCCGAGCATCGCTCCGCCTCTATATAGCCGAGCGCAGCGCTTCGCCTCACTATGGCTAAGCATCGCTCCGCCTCTTCACAGCTGAGCATTGCTCCGCTTCAGCATGGTCGAGCCTCACTCTGCCTCAGCATGGCCGATCCTCACTCTGCCTTAGCATGGCAAGCATCGCTCCGCCTCATCATGGCTGAGTCTCTCTCCGCCTCACCATGGCCTAGTCTCACTCCACCTCTGCATGGCGAGCCTCGTTCTGCCTCAACATGGCCGAGCCTCACTCGCCTCAGCACGACGAGCATCTGATGTAGGGGAAGAAGGTGAAAATTAACCCCTACGAACTTCAATCATGAGGATACACATTCGAGGGCAAATTCTGTCCAACCTGGGGAGGATGATGTAGTTCGGAATGCTTGGGAGTATATGAGGGAGACTCAGGCAAATGGAAGCAAGAAGACTACCTGGAAGGAGTTTGGTAGTGCACTTGACGCTCCCTGTTACTGTGATTGAGTGCACCAAGCCCCTAGAAGTGCAATCGAGGACGAACAGTCGCACACGGAGTCATTATTTTATGTTTTCAAGTTTTAATTAGGTTAAGCCGTCTTTATTTCATTTTTTCCTAGGATTGGGGCTTTTGGAGTTACTATTCCGTGTTTTACTAGTAATTGGAGTCTTGGGGCTATAAATACATGCTTATAGCCTCTAGTTTATCAGTTGTTGTTTATTATTGATTTTGTTGAATAAGAATTACTCATAGGTGAGTTTTCTTCATATTTTTTCTTGAAATCATAGATAAACTCTATATTTTTAGAAAAATTGTTAGGTCATTGATAGACTCAAGATCTAGAATTAGTTATCTGTTGCTTTATTGATGTTCTTCGCTGCAGCCCACTAAGTCACGCAGCATCAGTTGGTATCAGAACTTAGTTACTTTCCATGAATGGAGAGGAGTGACCGTTGTGCAGACATGAACGAGGTGCACGTGTGCACCAAGACAGCACGTAAGGAGCAATCAGCAATTCGCTTCCGACACATGATTGGTGGGCCGAACGGTTGTCGTCACCAACCAAGACAACGATTCACGGATGCAGAAGGCAAATCTATCGTTGAACGTTGGCAACACACAGAGGATCAATTCAAGGCAATGAGAGATCAAATTGAAGACCTCACTACCCAATTATCTGACTGGTGTGGTCAACATAGGAACAGATCTAGAAACCCATTTGCGGGGCGTCGAATGGATGGATGTGAGCACCTTGAGCAAGCTCATGCCAATCGGTGGGTGAGAAGATTCAAACTCAATATTTCAGAATTCGACGGGGATTTAGAACCCGAAGAATTTCTGGATTGGGTGTTGGCTGTTGAAGAGGTTTTTGAATTCAAAAGGGTGCCTGATGAACGACAAGTCTCCTTGGTGGTACATACATTCCGGGAAAGAGTTGCTACGTAGTGGCAATAACTGAAGCAAACTAGGGTGCGGCAAGGCAAATTGAAGATCAATAGTTGAGAGAAACTATTGAAATATATGCGAGTCGCTTTCTTGCCCTATAGTTATACCGTGGGCCAAAAGTTACAAAATTAGAGACAAGGGTCTATAGATGCTAAAGCTGTGGCAAGATGATAAAGCTGATATCCATGATGAAACAAAGAACACGTACATCTTCATGTTGGGTAAAACCAGATTGGCGTTGCTACATAGCCCATGGGCGGAGCCAAAACCTTCACAAGGAGATGGTCAATCCTTTGTAGCCAAGCAAGAGTTGAAGGACAAGGAAAACGGCATCAAGGGAGTGGTAATAAGGCCGATAAAGGAGCTATTGGAAAAATTTGTCAACGTGGTCCGAGCAAAATTACCGAAAGCAGTGCCGTCATTGCGAGACATTCAACCTCAATTTAATTTGGTGCCGGGGTTTAATGTTCCTAATCATCCGCACGACATCAAAAGTCCTAAAAAGCTTGAAGAATTGGGGGAACAAGTGGAAAAGGTAAATCTTGCGGATAGTTTTGCACTTTTTAACGACAATTCTACATATCATGTGCCTGATAAGAGCACTGAAGATAAAGTCTTCGATTTTAGTGTTGAGCCAATTGACTATGTTGATTTCATTGGGATAGATGCTATTTATCAAATTATTCTAACCAAAATTGTGATGAGATCTATATGATGGAGAAGGCTTTTCTGTCATAGATTGAAAGGGTCTTTGTGAGTTCTTTGGGGATTCTCATAGCTTGTGGGAAGAGCAAAGCACGAGAGAAGCATGACAAGTCTACACAGAAAAGGGGTGTGTGGGGATTTCATGACAAACATTGAGGTATTCGATGATGAGAAGTGCCACGCTTATTGTGGGATGTTATCTTGTTTTGATCTTGAGGAAGAGCGAGTGGAACGAGTTGATAGGGCATCCGAAGGACCGTGGCAAGAACCGGTCGAATTCGAGGACGAATTCTCTCCAACAGGGGGAGAATGATGTAGGGGGAAGCGAATGGAAATTAATCCCTACAAAATTCAATAATGAGGATGCGAATTCGAGGGTGAATTCTGTCCAACCTGGGTAGGATGATGTAGACTGGAATGCTTAGGAGTATATGAGGAAGACCCGGGCAAATAAAAGCAAGAAGACTACTCGAGAGGAGTTTGGTAGTGCGCTCGACGCTCCATGTTACTGCGATCGAGTGCACCAAGCCCCTGGAAGTGTGATTGAGCGCCCGCGTGCCTGCGATCGAGCGCACGCGGGGACACTTATGCGCAACAAGTCTTTGGTTGTATGATTGATCGCCCTTATGCCTGTGATCGATCGCACACGGAGTCATTATGTTATGTTTCCACGTTTTAATTAGGTTAAGCCGTCTTTATTTTCTTGTTTTGCTAGGATTAGGGCTTTTGGAGTTATTATTCCGTGTTTTATTAGTAATAGGAGTCTTGGGGTTATAAATACATACTTATAGCCTCTAGTTTATCAGTTGTTGTTTATTATTGATTTTGTTGAATAAGTATTACTCATAGGTGAGTTTTTTTTTTTTTTTTTTTTTCTTCATATTTTTCATTGAAATCACAGATAGACTTTATATTTTGAGAAGAATTATTAGGTCATTGATAGACTCAAGATCTAGAATTAGTTATTCGCTACTTTATTGATGTTCTTTGCTGCAGCCCACTAAGTCATGCTGTATCAGCATCTCTCCGCCTCAGCATGGTCGAGCCTCGCTTCGCCTCACCATGGCCGAGCATCACTCCGCCGCACCAAGTCCAAGCTTTGTTGAGCTTCACCGCGCCCCATTGAATCCATGATCACCCTGCCCTTGCTCATCATTGTTGGACCTCCTCGAAAGTTCACATGATCCCGAGATTTCCTAGGAATCTGAATAAAATGATCTCGAGAGTCATGTATCCAGGAATGGGGGGTATCCAATTTGAAGATCATCTTCAAAATTTTGAAGAAACAACTTGGTGAACACGAGGGAAGCAGTCATCCCAACCAGGGTTGGATCGAGAAGCTTTCGAGTAAAGACATTTCGGCCCAAGTGCAATGATGAAGGCCCCAAGCTACACCTTGACTTGTTGCAAAACAAGCAGGACCAGCCCTAAGTAGTCATGGTAGCATACCAGGAGAGAGCAGCTTGGTACTTCAAACAAAAGGTCAAGCATTGAAGTCACCATCGCTACCAAGGACCTAGCCTAGGGAAAACTAGTTCCAAATTCAAAAGGACCGTACAAGGTAGTCGGATGCCGAGGAATTGGAGCACACTATCCCGAGGACACTTTCTCTAGACTCAGCTTAACTTAGAATTAGAAATCCTCCACAAAGGATAAGTCTAAGACTAAACCCTTAGTGAAAGGCACCCGAGGCGATCTCCTGAGAATAACTCGATGAGTCTTAACTAAGGCATTTTACTAAGGAAACGTTCGGGACACAACGTCAAAGTGCTTTCCAAACTTAATCCATTACGAACATAAAATCCTCCACGAGGGAATGTTCAAGGGTTAAAGCCATCTCGAATATAGAATCCTTCATGTAGGAATTTTCAATGGTCAGACCAAATTATAGAACTTAGAACGAAAACTCCTGCAGGAGGTTCTTAGGAATTCTATGAGGTTAAGCAGTTGGCTAAAAAGCACTCTGCCATTCAATCACAAGTAACTTGTATGTTATTTTTAAGATTGTTAAAGGGCAAGCCTCAGGAGGTCTAGAGATCCCTGAGTATCTATACTTGCCCGACGAAGTTAGGTTCTTGGTACAGGTAATCAAAACTGACTATTGTTTTCCACAAATATTAAACTTATGCTATTTTCTAAAGTTGCAAGTGAAAAATAGATTTTAAAAACAATCTTTCATGGCAAGGAAATTAAATAACTAATAGTTTGGTAAAGATTCTTTTCATTAAGAGTTCAAGAACTATTTACAAATAGTCAACGTATAAAGATTTTTCACAAATCTTTAGCTTCGAAAGGGCCAGCTTCAGGAGATCCAGGGCTTCAGTCGCAAGTACATATAAGATTCTCAATGCCTGACTAGCTAGATAAGTCAACCATGGGAATCGGGGGGTAACTGTTGGGGATAAAATCCACTATGGGTCCCACTATCTCTCAACAACCCTCAATTATCTCATAAGATCTTATATTATTTCAACTACCTAACATTATCTCTCCACTATTTCAAATGATCCATCAATCATCTGAAGGGAGAAGATCGATGAAGCAGTTACACAAATAAAACTCTATAAAAGGGAGCTCAAAGCATCGGTACGGGAGATCGATAATTTATTTCTCAATACATTCCTAGCTACGGCTACATTTAGACCCATATACGACTGCTAACTTAAGCATTGGAGGGTCTACGGGGCTTTCCCCGGAAACCCCTTTGACGCTCTTATTATTTTGTAGGAGTGTGAAGATTGATGATCAGAGACGCCTAGAAGAATGCAAAAATCACACCAATCAAAGATTGTTAGACCAAAAAAGTGCATCAATGTTGTGCCATATACTACCTAAATTAATAGATAATATTTAGTATTCGCAAGTGCACAAGATCAAATCAATAGTATAGTACAGCAAGTACGAGATCGATCCCATGGATATTGTGATTTTATTTAGAATTAATTAAAATATCAAAGTTGTCACAAAATTGATATTGATATGTTGAAAAGAAATAAAGATAAATAAAAGGTAGGGCTTTGATATCCACCACTAATCATGCTCAAATAATATAACAATATGCCAATGCTCTAATCATATTATGAATACCTAATGTTTGCCAACTTAAGGGCATGAGTGTATACTTCTTAAGCTATAGATTTTCCTAAGCAACGAGTTAAGCATGTATGTATACTCTAACTTTTCTTTCTTTCTTAAAGGATTTAGCATGGGTGTATACTAAGTTGTTCTTTAAGAAAGCATAAATCTATGGAAATCGATAAACACACGAAACCTAGGGGATCGGTATATACTCTCGGTTTTCCATGTTGATTAACCTAAGAACCCGGTGTGGAATTCTTTTGTTATTCTTATTAAACTCAGGACTCGATCATCCAAATTGATTTAATCAACAAATTCATACCACATGTATATGTTGATCAAGCAAACACATATGAGGAATTCAATAAAATAGGAATTAATCAAGTTAAGCATCATAATATGATTATCACAAAGGCGTCAATATTGAAATATTAAATAAACATAATTAGGGCTTCAATCTAGTTCTACTGAAGAGTTTAGTTACACATAATTAAAATAAAGGGAAAAGAAAGAACTGAAAACCGCTCCTAGAAGTAGCCTCCAAATTTCTCTCTCCAAAATTGTGTCTAATGATGTCATTTCTAAGAGGCTTAGAGGTCTATTTATAGACTTAGGAATACTCTAGAAAATCTAGAAATTCAAGTAAAATCGTAGGGTTTAGTCCTAGTGCAACTAGGACTAGAAAAACCCTAATATGGAAAGCAATATAAGTCTAACCTCAGCTTCTGGAATTCTCCAGCGCACGAGTGTGCTCGATCACAACCCGTGTGCACTCGATCGCACTGCTGTGATCGATCGTGTATCTTCTGCGCTCGATCACAGGTGCGATCGAGTCTTCTCTTGTGCGTACGAGCACAAGCCTTGCTCTTCACAGCTAGACCTCTCTGGAAGTGCGCTCAATCGCACTACCAGAATGTTTTTTCTTGTTTCAAATCTTCTAGTTTTTTTTCAATTTTGTCCTTTAAGCCCGATACTTCCAAGAATGCTTTCTTTTCTTCCAAAAACCTATAAAACAAAGAAAATACGAAAATGAAATAAAATAGCATAAACTAACAAAACTAAGGAATTAACAAATATAAGCTAATGGCTAAAATATGAATATTTTGTCACTTATCAATCAACAATGATAAAGTTATTTGAAAGCAATATGGTTTCCTGCAGAGTCCTAAAAGACAGCCCAAGTTAGCAACCTCCCCCAAATATAACCTCCTCCTACATTTCAACACTCTTATTACACTACTACTATCTGCATTTGCTAGTTGAAGGAAACCTAAACTTGATTGTTTGTTCTGAATATTCCTGAGGAGGAAGCAAAGTTCAGAGTTTGCGGTTAACTAAGATGACGTGATCGTGAAAATCAGAAATAAAAAAATGTTATTTAGTAGATTGTCATACAATTAAGATGACGTGGTAGTGAAAATTAACCCATAATTTTATTTATTTTTTACAAGCCCTTAGCTTGTTGTTCAAATGCTGATTTTTGCTACCATGTTAGTATAGCAGCCGCATAACAGTTTAAAAAATAAATAAAACAAAAATAGTAAGATTTTAATAATTCCTTTGTGTTGAGCATGAATGATCATAAAGCATTTTAAGTCCAACCTAGTTGGGCTTAAAGTCCATTATATTACTTGGTTAATGTTAATTCAATGATTCTAGCTAGACTTCTAGTCATTTAACTCTTGCAAACTAATAAAACCAAGCCATGGCATGATTCGTTGACGTCGTGTTGAACTTTAGGAAACAATATTTGAGAGATACATAGGAGCTAGAGTTGTTCTTGACATTAGACGTATACGTGCTTATATGTGTGCACAATTAATCTGGACAGACTGGACATTAAATTAACTTGGATTATGTATTGTGGGGGCTTGAAAAGCATTTGAAGTTTTGGCAGGTGTTAATTGGAGTATATATATATAAACCGTGCAATTAATGCACAATGCATATATATTGGCATGCTAGCTAGAAGAAACAAATGGTCAAAAGCACGCCGTTATTTACTTTAGCAACATTGGACAAGAAAGAGAATCAAGGGTTGTCTCCAAAGTGCAAAAGGACTTGAAAGTCCGGATCATTTGTTATTGCACTAATATTGCTTTAACGGTAGTTTCATTTAGAACACATGTACCTGTGTGCATGCATGTGAATGTGTATTTATTCGTGAGCAATCTTCACTTTTACAATGTTCCATTGTTGGCCAGCAACCGTGCTGCTGCATTTCAACAGTTGGTTAAGCTTAACAAAGCTCTTGCTGATGCTGAAATAACAATTTCACTGAAATCTCAGTGGGAAAAGGTACATGTAAATGTATATTTATGATCAGTTGTACTTGATGTCCTAATTTCTTCATGAAACAGTAATATTTTGATGCATCTCTAGGGATATTTCGGGAAAGGATGCATATTAGAGGCCATGGAACAATACGATGATGTATGTCTTAAAGTTATTTTTTTCTTTATTACAATGACGCTTCTAGGGAAGAGCACATGATTTTGGTATTTTGCTGCTGATGTTTCCTATTCACATATTGCAGGCATTAGCTGCCTTCCAAACAGCTTTGCAATACAATCCACAAAGTTCTGAAGTATCAAGAAAGATCAAGAGGGTTTCCCAGTTGGCGAGAGACAAAAAGAGAGCTCAAGAAGTGGAGAACAAGAGATTGAAGGTTGATGTGGGAAAGAACTTGGATACATTGAAATCAGAAATGGTGAGTGTAGTTTGCAAATATATATTCCACATCTTCATGTATTTTCACTTGTTTTCTGTCATTCCGCAATTAGTCATGTGATACAGTACATGACTTGCTCTCTTTCTCTACAATAAAATTTTTATTACTAATATAAAAATGGTGATATATTCTAATTTTTTTTGTTTGCTTTGATCTTCATGTTCTGCTTTACCATCTTTCCTTCAATTCCCTCTTTTAAAGCAGTTATATTTATTCTCTAAGCTGTATGACGCAGGTAAGAATTTACTACTCACGTGGGGTTTTATTATCAGCTACTTATGTGGAGATTGTCAGAGGACCACCTAGGGTAGGATTTGTGTTCGGTATTCCCAAATAAGGAGGATTAAATTGGTCTTTCTCTTTGCAGTCTGAAAAGTACGGATCTGAAGAATGCTGGAAAGACATTTTTTCTTTTCTTGTTGAGACAATGGAGACAGCTGTAAAATCATGGCATGAAAGTTCGAAAGTGGATCCAAGAGTCCACTTCCTTCTTGATAGGGAAAAGACCCAGACGACTGATAAATACGCCCCAAATGTGAATATTGATAAGGTAGTAGACGTATGTGAATGCTTGTTTTGCATGTATAATTTTGCTTGTTGAGTATGATTTTCTCCTCATTTATTTGGTTTTTGTGATCCCCTTAAATGTTCGTGGGGTCTAATGCGTACACTCAACTAAATTGAAACCAAAAAGACTATTTCACATGATGCATTTCAGTTTACACTATATATAATATGGCCGACAGTTCTAAGTAAAATGACTGTTGAAAGATCAGGCAGGTAGTTTTGAACTTGCCGGAAAGCCCAAATTACAAAGTTGCTGTCGTGAGCTAGCTCTTTTTTATTTACCATTATCTGAATTTAATAAAGACTAATACCTTACTCAGTTGCCTAGGGGAAACAAAGGAAAACAAAAAAAAGAGAAGGCATATTCAAGCTAGAAGTTGAAAGTGCAGTTGACAACCGGTATCAAAACACTTCTTTACATGTCTGGAAAGGTCAAGGATCAAGAAAGTGGAAACATGGGCAACATGATGGTTTCTTTGTTCAATTTGAGTCACCATCGCTGCGAAAGCTATGGTTTATTCCTAGCTCCAATGAAATGGGACAAACATTGTGCAGGTTTCTCTCTCTCTGTTTCTCGAGCATTCAATGTAATCCATTAAAAGTGTTGTTGATAATTGGATATAGGTTAAAGCAACGTACTTTAGTTTGCTAAATTCAGTTTAAGCGATTGGAAAATATTTCAATGGTAGTTCCCTTGAATGTGTCATGGCCAACACTTGTTCTAGACAAGCACTATTTCTTCAGTTTTTTTTTTTTTTTTTTTTTTTTTTTTTTAAAGTAATCGACATATATCATTAAAATTATACTACCAGTTATCAATTTGAGGAACGTGTATTACTGTTTGGTGTTAATGATTTGATTGAACAGTCCGGACCTGCTGGTCCTTCACATGGAATGCTCTTACCTCTACCTTGGTGAAATTTGATAGTTTTTTAACCCACTTGTGGAGCTCTTTTCACTGATCCCTATCATCCCCTCAACTTCAATGGACTAATGACTCCTTTTGCTTTTAGGAACGGAAAATTAAGAAAGTGAAAAAGAGTTTTTATAATGGTGGTCGTGCTCCCAAAAGATTGCTACTTTCTGATTTCAAGTTTAATGATTCTTCATAGTGATGGAGATCGGCTTCTTTTTGAGTCTCAGGATATCAGCTGCTGCTTACAAGGAAACAGGGCACTGTGCTTGTCCTGTTCTTCTTTTGTTTTCATAATCATTCAATGATATTTCATATAGAACTTTGTGGTCAAATTATTCAATGTCTAATTAAGTAACATTGACACACTCCTTTTTGGACATTTTTCTCTTGTTGAAACATATGAATGCTTAATTTCAGTTCCTTTTTCAATTTGCAGGGATCCAGAGGTTCTCGACATCAGTGCCCATGAAGTGCTTCCACGCCTGTTCAAGGAAACGCTTTCCAATTCTTAGTAGTCTTTGTTATCTTGGCTGGAGTTTCCATTATAGAAATTTGGGTCATCTGCCAAAGTTGGAGGGCTATGAGTTTAAAAGAAATACACAACTTTGAGGTGGTAAATGCTTGCCAGCGCTCGCTTTTCTTTGTCATACCATGTGTGTATTCCAGTTTTAAACCCTCTCTGAAAATTCTGCAAGATTTTTTGAGTGCTTTGGTTTTGCAGATACTTTTTGTTATATGAATGCTTTTCCTATACTTTGGTGACAAGGAGGGCTTTGGCTCTTGAACTAAGTGGGTCATTTCTGATGCTGATACCATATTACTAACAGTGCTTGCAAGCTTTTGGTCTTCATTCTTTCATTTATTCCTTCACAACTCGATATTATAAACCAGGTGTTTGAGCTTTAGTTGATAAAATTGAATTTGGAATCACTAAGAATATGTTCGGGATTACATTAAGGAGTTGAAAAAGTGCTTATAGTACATAAAAAATTGCACTGGACAAAAACGATCCATTCCCTCAATAGGCATGAGGGTTGTTCGGCCATCTTCAGATATGCTCAAAAGAGGTGGCCGAATCACCCATAAAGTTACAGGAGTGGTTTGACCACCCCCATTTAATTAGGACATTAATAGATTGTTAATTTTTCTAATTTTTTTGGTTATACTAGAGAGTGAATCATTTTTTTAAATTCAAAAAACCATTTGTTGAAACTCCAAACCACATAACCTAAAATGCATTTATCCCTTATCAAAATCAAAATGCCTGAGAGAACACTTACAAGGATGGTTTTGAGGTTGTGTTAAATGATACAAGGCCTATGAGTTTCAAAGGCAAACCATGATAAATAGTCAACATATACGGACAAAAGCAAATACTTCAAAGAAAAACAGAAACAAAAGCAAACCATCTCGACAATTTGCAAGGTTGCGGGGACATAAATTTGCTACAAATTGATTTGTAACTAATTTATACAAACACACCTAATAAAATAATATGTGTCCCTTAACATGTGAGAAATACATGTTTTTTTTTAAAACATGTGCTTCTCACATGTTTTGTTAATAATTTTAGGACACATGTCACGTTATTAAATGTGTTTGTATAAATTAACTATGAACTAATTTGTAGTAAATTTCTGTTCCTTTGCGTGTATGCTATATGAATATCTCATGCTTCATGGTTGTGCTACTTGAACTCCGGTGGGTGAAGGTTGCCTTTGTAGTCTTGGTTTGTTCTCTAAGTTTTCCTATTGGCCGGGTGATGGTTGCCTTTGTAGTCGTGGTTTGTTCTCTAAGTTTTCCTATTGGGGAAGCTTCACAAAATTTCTTCTGAACTTTGACGTGTTTTAAAATGACCTATTTAATGTTCAAGAACTCTAAATTTTGGGTATTGAATTTTCAATTTTTTACAATATCCTCCATCCGTTATAATATTCCATTAAATCTTGTCAAAATTTTCAAAATACCCTAATCTTATTTATAACCAAAAAAAAAAAAAAATGGCACAAATTCAGGTGTAGGTATTTTTGCAAATTCAATTAAATCTTGACCAACGCCTGAATCTTTGCAATTTTTTAACAATGAAAAAACATTGATATTTTGAAAATTTTGACAAGAATATTTAATGAAAAATCCTAATGGAAGAGAAACATTGCAAAAAATTAAAAATTCTATATCCTAAATTAAGAGTTTTCGAACATTAAGTAGAAGTTGTGTGAAGTTTCGCTTTCCTATTTCCATTTTGCTAAACCTGTAGGTACTTGTAAAATAGTTTTGTAGATTTATATTCATATAGGCCCTTTATAGTTTATATATCTCTATCCAATAAAAAAGAAAAATGTGCATGCCTGTTAACAGGTCAACCATGGAGAGAAGATTTAAGTAGCAAGTTAATTCCAGGAACACTTCCTTTTCAAATTGGCTTTTATTTTTTTATTTTTTTCAGTTCTTTTCTTTCTATTAAAAGCCGAAATTCTAATGCATTACTGTTGTTTGATGCCTCTGCTCGTGAGCCCCACACGTGTGAAAAAGTAGCTAGTAAAACTTCATTATAGATGGATGGAGACATTACATAGAGAAGGCTCCATCCCCTCCCCCATCACCATCAAACCACTATATAATTGCTAATTGCCACAGCAATTCTATGAGGATTACAATATTCATATTTCAGTTTCATGTACATTAATAATACATCAAAATTTATAATTAAGCACCCCAAAAATATACTTACCCTCTCTTAATTAATCCCACTCTGCCTAGCTCAGCCAAATTAGGTAAATTTTGCTTCTTCATTGGCGGATAATCTACTAATTAATTAACTATCAACATTTTGATTAATTGCTCGGTTGATATGATTATAGCAGCTTAGACAATATTGTTATCCTGTGGCTGTAATTCAATAGCAGCCGGATTCTGCTTATGTGTGTGTAGCATGAAGTTGCATGCTGCCACAGCCTCTCCTACCGTCAGATAAATCCATTCTTGACCAATCTTTTCGATGAATTTGGAGTTGTCTAGCTTCTTTATCACCTCACTTCTTGGGTTGGCCAGCACGAGCTATATATATATATATACATGTACATCAATTAATGATCAACTATATAAATTAAGGTAATTTTTATGAAATAAATAAAATAAACTTTATGGGAGGATCGAATTGAAATTAAAGTGTCGACTATATACCTTGAGACCCTTTCGATCGGCATTCTTCTTAACCTCTTCAAGCATGCTGATCCCACTGGTATCAATGCTTCCAACAGCTGTGACATGATCAATTAATGAGATCGATATATTTTAGTTTGCCTTTAATTATTAATTAGTTTAAGTGTGATTGATTAATGCTTACCACTCATATCTATTATAACATAATGTAAGCTGGCTTCTCCTGTAGATTTTAATTTGTCTTCCTCCTCGTAGATCCATCTTGAGACTCTGAGATTAACACGTTGATCAATTAATCAAGGTTAATATTTTTTTTTCATGCCAACACTTAAACATTTAAACTGTGCGTTTATATTATATATATGGATGTAATTAATTTACGTACCTTTCCCTCAAGTAATTTGCATTGGCAAAGTAGATGGGGGCGTCAATTTGGAGAATGAGAACCCCAGGAACATTGTTAGCAATTGGGTATTGATCAATGCTTCGGTAAACCATGGAGTTGGGAATATTGCCTAAGAGAAATGTCCGTGGCCTTGCCACAAATAGTAGAACCCTTAGCAAAGATAATGTAACCTGCATTTGCACATAAAAATTAAACCCTATAAACAACCCAAAAAAAAATAATAATAATTAATTAATTTAATCAATTATTTACCGCGATGATTAAGCCAATCTCAACACTGCCGAAGACGACACCAACGTAAGCAGCCATGCAAACCATGCAATCAAACTTGTCGACCTTCCAGAGGTGGATGGCAGCTTCATAGTCAATAAGGCCGAGCATGGCAGCGATGATTATGGCGGAGAGCACCACAAGGGGTGTGTAGTGGAACAACGGTGTGAGGAATAACAATGTGATCATCACCGCCGTTGCCATCACTATGTTCGACACTGCTGACTTGCACCCCGCATTGAAATTCACCGCAGTTCGCGAAAATGGTCCTGCAGTCATCACATGTATTAATTATTAATTAACGAGTCAAATCTATCAACCCTAAACTGTTAATTTTATGTTGGATTCGCAGATCGTGTAAGAAATTGTTAACCTTAAGTTAATGTCAAGTGTTGAGTTTAAGTCATGTCAATGCATGAATATAAGACTATACATAACAACTTTAACCCAAATCATTTAATTCAACCGGTTAAATTTCTTAATCCTAACCTACTAATTTCGTATCGAGTTTATAGAAACTAGCCCAATGCGAACGAACCCAAGGTTAGATTTGGGTTAGATAACGTTGTTATCATGTACAACAATGATGAATAATATAGAATTGAAAAAAGAGAAATTACGAGAGAGTCGAGACAGAGATTTACGTGGTTCAGCAATGTGCCTACGTCCACAGACAATGTGACTGTATTTTACTATTTATGATTTAGGGCTACACATTATAACACATATATATAGAAAAATCCTAAACCCTAATGGTATGGACGTATTTTAGAAATTTTCAAAATCCCCGTACCGTACCACGGAGCGTTGCCCCGCACCCCCACAACCTAATCATTACCCCCGCAAACTTATAATATGAGCAATTAATTCCAACAGATAAGATAGGGTTTGACCTGTCCCATGCCCTAGTATAGCCCTAGGAATTATTATGGAGTTGGAAAGACGTATACCTGCTGTCAAGTAGCATGAAGTGCAAGAGCCAGCAATATTCATCATCCCAAAAGCGATCATCTCTTTGTTGCCATCAATGTGATAGTTTTTAAAAATGGCGAAACTTCTCCCCACTGCTACTCCTTCCTGTTTCACACCCACCAAGGCGTTTTAGAAGACCGTCCAATACTCTTATCTCTCTTTAATTAGTTGGAAATGCACTAACACTTTCACTTTATTGTCAAAAAGTAAAGATCAATTGCCTTATTAATCCCACATGATGGATATATATACCAATAGTCACACGGCAAGATTAAGTTTTTGGTCATGTTAATATTAATTAATTAATTAATTAATTAACAATAAAAGTCAATTAAAGTATGATTATTTTACAGAAAGTGGATGTGCATGCAAGGAATTAATGAGGTAGGCAGGAGGACTTACAGCGAGGCCTATGACACCAGTTATGATCCCCGTTTTAATGGCTGCCATCAGAAACGGTGACCCAAAAGCCAACTCAGATACGGAAAGTGGATTTAAGCCTTTCTTCAGGTGCCCAATCTGGAGGAACAAACAAGAAGAAGTACTGATTATTGTTTATGCTACACCCTGTGATCAATAATTCTTCTCAACATGTACACCTTTAATAATATGTATATATGATATTATATGCCAAGGAGATTTGTATGTCGTAGTCCGATCGATCGAGCTACTTTACATATGGTACGTACAAGTTACAACCACATTAACATATAGAAAATTATATTTGGTCATAGTGGGGGTTTTACTTGCTGGATGGCACACGCTAGCTAGCTAGTGGGTGGGGTGTACCATGGCTGATCATCAAAGTAGTGAGAAAGAAGAGAGAGAGACGGAGAAAGCTCACCACTTGAACGCCATGTTTTTCAGCGTGGGTTAGAAAAATGAGGAGGCTTCCCAAAATAACAGAAGTCAGTGGCGCCATCGCATTTATCCAAAAGAAGGCCGTCTTTTTCTTGCCCTGGTAGTCATCACCGCGATAATCACACAAAATTAGTAACTAAACAAACAAGAAAGAAGAAGCAAACATGAATTAATTTGATCTCAGGAGAAAGAGAGACAGAGAGATAACGTTATAATTAAAAGAAATTAAAATATGTAGTGTGTAATATTTTTCTTTTGGATTATTAAGTTGAATACAAATATGTCGCAAGTAGTACTTAATATGTAGATTAATATTGTACTATTCGTGGACTCCCAAAGTGATTTTTTCCCTAACAAATTAGTATAAGAGTGCTAATTAAATGAGGGTCTTGGTGTGGATGACTCTTGGAGTAAACTTGCTTTTGGTGGGTTGCAACTCTTGTACGTGTTGCATTCTTAGATTTGTAAAGATGTCACACATAAGGGGGAGATTTGTAAATGCACTTATAAGTGTTGAGTCCCTCATTGAGAAAAAAATAAGTGAATAGTTGATAAACATAAGTAGAACAAAAATTACTAGCTTAAACTTTTGAGTTGAATTGAAGTAATCTCCAAACATGTATATAAGTGACCTATTAGTGCACTCCCTGAACCTTTCTCTCCCAGTCTCCCTATAGACTCATATATATATATATATATATATATATATATATATATATATATATATATATATATATATATATGAGTCTATTGAATAGGATTTCGGAGGTTTCTTACAATTTATGCTTCCTAAAAGCAAGATACAATTAAGTGCCTTTACTTAGAAGTGAAATAATTCCTAAACTTCAGTGCGGTAATTAAGTTTGATTGGCTCATTGTTACATACATTTAAAGAGAGCAATGGGACCTTTAATGGTATTCTCTAAATCAAGTATTTCTCCTAGCAACCCAAGATGTGCCTGCTTGAGCTGCAACACACTTTTCAAATGCCCCTTTACTCTCACTATGAAGGACACTTGGAGACTAATGGTTGCCTTGTCTTTGTTAACAACGTACGTCATTGGTCTTTTACCATTTTTCCTTTTTTCCCACGATTAGTTTTACCATTTGAATTTATCTTGTAATTATCTAGCTAGTTTTGATGTGGCAAATCTAACTAAATATTCTTAAATCAACTTTTGTTAAATAAAAGCAATTTAAAAGTTAATTGAGACTACTATGTCACTATATAATAGCCTTTGTATCAAAGAAAAACCCTTTTCACCAGTAATGTGATTATTGTTGTTGGTGCGGTTGTGGTGTTATAGATGTTGTAATATTATTTTTGACAGCAACTGGCGGTGGGTAAATGACGTGAAAGTTTTGCTACTAATATGTTTAATTATTTCAAACATTTTTGACCGTACCAAAATCAGATGGAGGACTAAATTCAAAAAAGAATGTAAATGCATGCGACAACTACTAGCTAGATATTATTAATTACTTACAAAGTATCTTGTGATGAGGAGGAAGAAAAGGAAACAACACCCTAATACTCCACTTTCCCATCTCCACTGCAATAACCATCATTACATTCATCAAACTTTCAACAAAGAAAAAGGTAAGAAAAATAGTATTAAAAAATGATCCATACGGAAAAAACGAAAAACAAAAAGTTAATTAATTATATATTACCTGGTGCATTTGGGTAAATATAGAGCGCATGACCGACACAAGATCAGTCTCGTGAGTGAAATGAACAAGCCCAAGGATCCCCTTAAGCTGCTGAAGACAGACAACGGTGGCTGCTCCACCCATGAAACCCACTATCGTCGCATGTGAAAGAAAGTCCACGACAAATCCAAGTCTGCAATTTAAAATAAATATCAACAATATTATCTAAACATTTTTAGATATATATGCCCTAAAATTAAGCAGCGTGCAGACCGACCTTAACAAACCGAGAGAAGCTTGAAAGACTCCGGCGAAGAAGGTGGACGTGAGAGCCAACTGAAGATAAAGTGTAGGGTTCTGATTAGGGTTAACTTCCTTCCCAAGCATAGAAGATATGAGAAGCGACGCAACAGCCACAGTGCCCACTGCCAAATCTTTTGAGCTCCCCAGCATGGCATACACCAACGGTGGCACAAAGCTGGAATCTACATTTTTCACCACCAAAAAAAAAAAAAAAAACATTCATAATAATTAATAATTAACCATTATATATATTTATTTAAGGTTGAGTTGAGACATATATATATATATATATATATATATATATATATGCATGCATGCACTTACATAATCCGATAATGGGGGGCAAGTTGGCAAGATTTGCGTAACTGATCCCTTGAGGGACTGCCAGACTGGCAATAGTGATTCCGGCAATAACGTCGGATTTGAAGAAGTCAAAAGTGTAGCGAGGCGCCCATTCGAGGATTGGCACGAAGTATTGCAGGGCTAGCACAAACTTCCTCGACAGAGGCTGGTTCTTGAACTGCCGGAAAGGGTCGTCGGGAAAGAAAGTCTCTTTCAGAGACGTCTCTAAGGACTTTGCCAGCGGTTTTGATGGAGGAATGGCTACGCGGTGCGGGCATTCATACTCCATGTTACCCATTTGAAGAAAGTCTGCAAATGCAGAGAGAGAGAGAGAGAGAGAAGGTTGGGGAATGGCAGACACTGGTATGAAGGTCGGGGTATTTAAGGCGGTGATGAGGGACCGGGGGGGATGGGGTTATCTTTGAAGTGCTTTGGTGGACCCACACGTGGGACTAATTAACACGTGGAATAATTCGACAACACATTGACCTCCGACCAGCGCCAGCGCGTATCGTTTTGCATGTTGTAGGCAATTACTAGTAGCCGAGTAATACCCATTAGTACCCACCCACCTTGACCAATACCATATTTGACGTGGTGGATTTCTATTGGATGGAGGAATGGATGATCCGAGCCAATGAAGGTTGGCCGGTATATGTGCCGGCCTAGCTAGGTAGTTTAGGGAAAATATCCTAATAGGCTAGGCCATACTTTTTGGTGGTTAATTAGTGTTTAAATTAAAATCAGGATCTAATTAATTAAGGGTCATATTATAAGGGTGGGAAATGAGAATCTCATTTTCTCGAATCTCAGCCCTTAGATGAATCTAAGGATTTAAAATATTTCAATCTCAAAATTCAAACACAAACACAACCATACAGGATTTTATACCAAATTTAAATTTAAAAAAAAATGAAAAAAAAAAACAAGGGACGGCTCCGCCTAGAGCCGCCCATCTAGGGGTGGCGCGCGCCCACCCCATGGCTTAGGGATGGGCGCGTGGCCACTCCCATGGCCAAGGGGTGGCCTCGCGCCAACCCAGAAGGCCATGGCAACCCCCAAATCTGCTGGGGATGGCTGCACGGCCACCCCATGGGCTTCTAGGGGTGGCATGAGGCCACCCCTTGGCCATGGGGTGGCCGCGCGCCACCCCCAGATCTGCTAGGGGTGGTTGCACGGCCCCCCCCCCCCTGGGCTTCTAGGGGTGGCGCGAGGCCACCCCTTGGCCATGGGGTGGCCGCACGCCACCCCCAGATCTGCTGGGGATGGCCGCATGGCCACCCCATGGCCTTTTTGGGGTGGCGCAAGGCCACCCCTTGGCCATGGGGTGGCCGCACAGCCACTCCCATGGCCTAGGGGTGGCCTCATGCCACCCCCAGCCACCCATGGGATGGCCGCCGGCGGCGGCGAGCTACCCTATGGGGTAGCTTCTCCTCCAATTATTTTAAAAAAAAAAAAAAACAAATAAATAAATGTTTTTATTATTTATAATCAGGTGTGTTTGGTTTATTTTTGAGTTTTGTACTCCTAGATGTTTTAGACCCTTAGATGCTTTAGATGGCTAAGATCTCAAAAAATGAGATTCTCCAATTACTCACAATTGGAGGGGATCCTAATCCTTAGTACCCACCCACCTTGACCAATACCATATTTGACGTGGTGGATTTCTATTGGATGGAGGAATGGATGATCCGAGCCAATGAAGGCTGGCCGGTATATATGCCGGCCTAGCTAGGTAGGGTAGGGAAAATATCCTAATAGGCTAGGCCATACTTTTTGGTGGTTAGTTAGTGTTTAAATTAAAATCAGGATCTAATTAATTAAGGGTCATATTATATGGCTCCCAACTTCTAATAAAAAGTGGGATGATTTTTCACAAAATTATATATGTAGAGTTTGTACCAAACAATACCTACCCATGTAGCTAGGTTGACATTTCATGGAATGATTGAGATATATAGTGGAAATAGCTAGCCTAATCGATCTCCCATCTCTTGCAAAACAAGAAAAAAAAAAATTAGATTATATTGCTGTTAAAATATAATAAAATGGGTGTTTCAAATAATTATGAAATATGTTTCATATCTATGTGATTAAAGATTTACATCTTTCATGTCAATCCTAAATTTTGAAGAGTAGAGAGAAAAGTTTGCCCTACATTTTTAGATACAAAGAAATCAATTAATTTATAAGGAATCATCTTCACCTTAATAATAAATTGGGTGATGCAGAAGGAAGCTAGCCGTTTCAAATGCAAACATTAGCGAAAATATGACTGTTTTCTAACCGTTGGAAGGAATTAATTAAGATGCTATTTAATTGGACTATTAGATGTGTCCAATCACCATAAATAATTAAATATATATGACCCCTTTTGTCTTATTCATAGACAGCACAATAGGTTATCTCTATTCTCCTACAATTTTTCTTTTGTTCTATTCTCTCCACAGAAGTGTTTTATTGGGATTAGGATTCAGCAATTGGGTGCATATATATATATATATGCCCAAATTGCTTTAGGCAGCTTTCGTTCTACTCTCTTTGTCCACGTACAGTATCATATGATTGTTATTGTTCAATGACTTAAATATAAAATAAATAAATAAAATAAAACTGAGGGTATATATTGTGGATGGATTAGAGTAGCAGAGATCATTGGATTTGGAGAGGTGATGACTTTTTAACTGTCATGTGGCCGTTTGACCAATAAGTTGACATGTGGTCCAAATCACTGTTGTTCCATCGCTCTCTTTCACGCTTTTCTTGGATTGCCCTTTATGTTTTGTTTTTTTTTAAAAAAAAAAAATGTAGAAGTGATCTATATATATATATGATATCGGTCTTATACACTGTATTTTCATATTCAGTGTTTCTATCTTGATAAAGATTTGGTGTGATTTCGATCGCCTTGCAATCTTAATGGTGAGAAGGACCCATGCAAACCACTTATTTGACTGTTTGTCAAAGTTTCTTTGCAGAAATAGATTAATATATATATATATATATATCAAAGTTTGACGATCTTTTTTGAAATGTGGTGCATGATTTATTTATACCAATAATTTTTGTAGTTTCTAGCAAAGTATATATATATGACTTTTTAAAGGAAATTCCAATTTTTTTTTTTTAATGGAAAATATTTCATACTCATTTATTATTAAAAAGTCGCAAGTAAGAGCTCTTACAAACAGAGCAAAAAACTCTGAAGCAAATTATAGCCGAAACTAAAGTTATAGTCATCAACCAATCAGGTCAAACAAAGGCAATAACATCCGCTAACCCATGACTATTCATCAGGTTTAAGATGCACCAAACAGACACCATTTAATACATAAGCCAAACATGTTTTAAGTGGGATTGTTACATTTTTTTTAATTATTTAATTAATTATCTCATATTAGGTGCAACTTTTATAGTGAAAAAGATTGAAGTATATAGTTACTAGGGAAAAGATTTGGGGATCCTAAACTGATCAGCTCACTCAAATTAAGATTGAATTCGATCCAGTCAACCCCTATGCTCACTGATCCCCTAAAATAAAAAATGTGTGAGAGAAGAAAAAAAAAAGAAAAAACCAAAAAAAAAAGACACTTTACACGTTTATGTCGAGAAAACTATATATATATAGATGATCGTTAATGGGAATCTTTTTTCGGGCAGTCAGGTTCTACGGAAGTTTGAAAAATGTGACCTTTATGTGTTTCATGTGGTTGCGGATGATCGCCAAAAAGATTTCAAGCAGGGCAAGATGGAAGTGTGTGTATATATATCCACTTGAATTCGAAGGAGGGTGGGTAATTTCCTTCTTTCTTTGCCTTCTTTCCGTCTATATATAATCATAACGAGAGACGACGATGGTGATAGCCATATTCCCTTCCTCTAGAGCCACTTCTTCCAAATCCAAAGTGCCTTTTCTTATTTAATTAAGTAATTAATTAATTATATGTGGATACAACTTCCCCTAGATAGCAGATCTTAAATACTTTTTTCCCACTTTCATTGAATAGAGATGGCACGAAGTGCTTTTCATTGATAACACTTTTTCTTTTTCCCTTTTTTTTCTTTTTTTTTTTTTTTCAAAACAAAGATATTAATGAACAACCAAAAACACAAAACACTACTTACAAAAAAAAAAAAAAAACACTCACACAACGCTTAAATAAATAAGAAAAATAATCAAAGATGCCATATATATGTTGACCATGCAATATTCTCTTACAATATAATAGAGCTTCTATCACCTCAACAGTCGACTCAACTCAACGACAAGAAATTAAACGTCATGTATGATGTCTAATATTGGACTTTAAGGTGTTTTTTTTTTCTTTCTTTCTAGTTGTGGGCTAACTTGGTATTAACTTATGTTCTTTGAATCTTTTAGAAGTTTTGTATCGATCAGGAAAACCAAGTCCATGATCATGAAGCTAATTAATTAAGCCGTATCCTTTACTCTTGAAAAAGTAGCTGCAAGCCTGCAATGTGTGGAGAGAATTATATTATAAGCATGAATGTTTTTATTGAAATTAATTAGGAGATAATCCTATTTAGGGCTTAGGGGAGAATCATGTGGTGTCAACTTAAACCAATGTTATTCTTGTGCACCTTTCTGGCCAATTATGATTAAGCATATTAAGAGACACTAAATACAATAACAGCAAGGATCATGAGTGATTCTGAAGATAATTAACATGTATAATAATAGTGATAATTAACAATAATGATGATAAACAATGGAACAATAATAACTTCAACAACAATAATTGTAGTACTAATAATAATACTAATAAAAGTAATAATAAGTGGTATTGTTTTTATCCTCAACTGCATGTGCCATATTAGATCCTCTATTTCAAGGAAAGTGAAATCACAACATGATATATATATATATATATATATATATATATATATATATATATATATATATATAAACTCTTTACATTGCTGACAGTTCATGCATTAATCCAAAAACTATACATAATCATGTGTACCAAGAAAATGGTACCCCAACTAAATGTGAAGTGGCTGCATAATTCATGAGTTTTCTAAGATGATGACATATGGATGACAGAAGTTCATCGACTTGATCGTATGTCATGGTTGATGATAGTTGTAACTATTAATAATTTTTTTTTAAAAAAAAAAAAAAAAAAGTCAGAGAACAGCAACATTATTGAAGACATGCTCATGACATGATTGAATATATGAGATAAAATAGAATGGAAAAGAGAATTTGGAGCAGCTTTCTTGAACCTTTTTGTTGAAACATTGTTGAAATTTGTACATGATAGTGATAAAGTTATTTTAAAAGCAATATGGTTTCGTGCAGAGTCCTAAAAGACAGCCCGAGTTAGCAACCTCCCCCAAATATAACCTCCTCCTACATTTCAACACTCTGATTACACTACTGCAATCTTTCTAGGATGGAGAATCTTCGCGATTGTGTTACCTGCATTTGCTAGTTGAAGGAAACCTAAACTTTATTGTCTGTCGTGAATATTCATGAGGCAAAAGCAAAGTTCAGAGTTTGCAGCTATCTAGGATGACCTGAAAAAAAAAAAAAAAAAAAAAAAAAAAAAAAAGTTATTTAGTAGATTGTCATATAATTAGAATGGTGTGGTAGTAAAACTCAGTCTATAATTTCTCTTTTTTACAAGCCCTTAACTTGTTGTTTAAAAGCTAATTTTCACTGTCACGTTATCTCAGTTGTATAGTAGCCGCATAACAGTTTAAAATAGAAATAAAACAAAAATAGTAAGATTTTTATAATTCATTTGAGTTGAGCATGAATGATGATAAAGCATTTTATGTCCAACCTACTTGGGCTTAAAGTCAATTATATTACTTGCTTAATGTTAATTCAATGATTCTAGACGATTCTAGTCATTTAACTTTTGCAAACTAATAAAACCAAGCCATGGTATGATTCGTTGACATCATATTGAACTTTAGGAAACAATATTTGAGAGATACATATATAGGAGCTAGAGTTGTCCTTGACATCACATGTTGATGCTAGAGAAATTTGAGAAAATTATTATTTTAATTATGCATGTGTGTTTTAGTTTTTCTTCTTCAATAAGGATTAGGGTTTTCTTTTCCTATTAGAATTTATTTTCCCTTTCCTATTATGATTTGTTTTCCTTTTCCAATTTGGTTTACCTTTCATTTTCCTTGTTAATTTAGGAGGTACTAAGCTTATATAAAGGTATCTAGTCTTTGTTTATTTTCAACTTCAGTTTATACTATCAATTAAATTTAAGTTTTTCTGAATTATTTCTCTGTTTGCTTATTTGGGGCACTTATGAATTTTTTTTCCCTATTTATTATTTTCTCTCTTCCTGAATTTCCTTTTCTATCTTCAAATCTTAGTTTCTGCTACTTTTATATGCTATTAGAACAATAGTTTTGCCCTGCGTCAGTTCGTAACAGAGCTTAATGTCTTCTTGGGAAGAATTTTTTCATTAGTTTTTCATGACTAGTGGTCATGGTCAACGTGGACAGGTTTCGAAGGAGGAAGTCCCTTACAATGAATGCAGTATACAAGACGTGATAATTGAAGATTTGCAGAGGCAGGTTGCTGAGTTAACCCAGCGTCTAGCGGCGCAAAACTTGGAAATGTATTGCGATATTGACGGTCGCAATTCAAACTTCAATTTCGAGAACCCGTTTCACAAGTTTGTTCTGGTTCGAGAACAGTGTATTCGGGATGAGTGGCATGAAGACTTAGGCTTTAGAGTTGAGTTTCCAAAAATTTATGGTACTCTCACATCCTTAACTATTGTTAACAAGTTTCAAGCACATCTACCAAATCCATCTCATGTGAAGGAGGAAGATAAATTTATTAAGGAAGATTTTTCTGTAGATTGGGTCTCTCCACCAATCTATAACATCTATCCTGACAAATAGGATTTATTGAAGGAGATAAGTTTTGTGGTTAATATTGAAAATTTTATTAAAGAAAATAATAACTATGACGTGTTTGATGAAAGCCTTAAATTTGAAGGGTTTAATTTGGAGGTTGAAGAAATCGGTTTAGTGAATTTTCTTGGGGTAGACAATATTTTATCAAATTCTCTTGATGATGGTGGTTTTGATCAGTTTTACTTAGTAGATGAGAATATTATGTTTAAAACAGAAGAGATCGTCGATCCCTTTTGGGAGATCTTCATGGCACGTGAAAGAGAGAAAATAAGTAAAGTGCGTGTAAAGATTGCATTATCTCAACTTGTTAGAAAGAATTTTCAAGATGATACTCACATTCTTGTGGTAATTAAGGAAGTGTTATTTATATCGGGATATTACATTATTTTACTTTTAAAGAGAAAGGGATGGAAGGGATTGATTAGTCATCCGAATGATCAAGGCAAGAACCATCATACGGATTATCTCCAACCCGGCAAAGATGACTTGAATTCGAGGACGAATTCTTTTCAAACCCAGGGAGACTGAAGTAGGAGAAATTTGAAAAAATTGTTATTTTAATTATGCATGTGTGTTTTAGTTTTCCTTTTTCAATAAGGATTGAGGTTGTCTTTTCCTATTAGGATTTGTTTTCCTTTTTCAATTTGGTTTGCCTTTCATTTTCCTTGTTAATTTAGGAGGTACCAGCCTATATAAAGGTATCTATTTCTGCCTGGCGTCACATGTACGTGCTTATATGTGTGCAGAATCGATCTGGACATTAATTAATTTAAGTTGGATTATATCTTGTGGGGGCTTGAAAAACATTTGAAGTTTTGGCAGGTGTACGTTAATTGGAGTGTATATATATATAAACCGTGCCATTAATGCCAAATGCATATATATTGGCCGGACACAGCTGCTAGCTGGATGACAAAAGCACGCCGTTATTTACTTAATTTAGCATTGGACACAAAAGAGAATCAAGGGTTGTCTCCAAAGTGTAAAAGGAGTTGAAAGCTGGTTCATTTGATCAGTAGCTTTTGTGTTTTGTCTACCCAGCATGCAATTTGCTTTCACAGCCTAATGCTTTACTTTTTGTGATTGGACATTGAAGATTTGGTAAGTGTTCTTCAGGCTGCACCCCCACTGGAACAATAATTGTAGTATTTAGCCATACAGTGATAATTAGTGTCGATTATTAAGTTGACAGATCATGTGGAAGAAAATCTCTAATAAATTGTGGGAAGCACTGTTTTTCGACGATAAAATGGTAACCAAGGGGCCTATGGAATTATGAGCCCTTTGAATAACTTTATATTTGAAGGAACTTATCAATCCATGCGCAGGAATCCTGGCCTTTTGATGTGGAACCCTGAATTAAAGAGAGCCATGAGAATGAATGATTCAGGTGCATGCACATTGCACCCGCCAGTAGTGGCATGGGAAATCATCACAGTAGTTTTTCTTCGACCCTTTGAGAATCCTTCAAAGGGGCTCACAGATTGAATTGTACCATGAATGAAATTTTGCGGCCTCCTGAGGGTCGTATGTAGAACAATGCAAGGTGTTATATATATTTTTCATGGGTATTACAAGGCCCCATTTGTAACCCATGCGTATGACATGCAGGCAAGCTGGCCAATGCACTAGGAGAAGTCTTCAACTTTAACACCCTAAAATATACATCAAGTACAACAAGCCTCCACAACATGATCATCTTCAGCTCTAGTCTTATAAGCTTGCCTATTTTGTTCGATTCGATTTCTGAATGATGTGTCACAATTCTATCGCCTTATGCCTCGATCTATTTACTAAGACAATAGATCACATGAGATTGCGACACATGATCATTTGAGAATTCTTAGCACTTTTTAATATTTTTTTTAACTCAATCTCCAAATGTGGACTTTGGAGTATGGGGTGCGTGTGAATAATGACAAGATGTCAAATAATTGTAAATAATAGATGTAGATCAGTTCTGCCAAGCTAGCTAGCTTACACAAGAACATAATAATATATATATATTGTAATATATATGTTGGAAAAGCAAGGCAAAGAGGAATAAAGTGGCAAAAAGAAGAGGTATGTGGAGCAAACTACAAGATGGTAAAGGGAAAAGAAGTGAAGGACACCAATAGGCAAAGGGCATGCGAAAACTCACATGCTGCTGCAATCCCTTTCTCTGATCACTGTCAACTGCCGGCCATCCACTCAACTCTTCACTTGCTTCACCCTTGGAAAATCAGATATTGCTCATAGTTGCTGTTGCAAGTCAGCCCTCTCATGTGCAAGATTCGCTTCAATCCAAAATCGATTAGCATTAAGTACAAGTGATGCTCCAAAAGCTGCTGCACTTTAAAATGTGGTTTAGAGATCTCATAATCCTTGGCCACATGTTCTGCAGTCGTCACAAAATTAAAAAAGATTACTATTATTTTTCCCATTATAGTGACTGCACAACTTGATGGGATCTAATCAATGATCAAAGAGATCATTTTCTTGTATATATATATTTTTTATTTTTTATTATTGCGAAAACACTGGCCTCAAGGATTGGATCACTGTCTTTTCATTTTTCACTAATTAATAATTACAGAGAACATCAAGAAAATCTTATCCACCGCATATATATATGCTTGCAAGCTCTTTCTAAATCCAACCACTGACACAAATTAGGTCAAAACAAGCCATCAATAGAAGTCTAAAAATTCGGTTCAGGAAGTTAATTATTTTAGGCCTTTCAATCGACCTTGCAACTGATGCCATAGGGGAAAGAACCAAGAGTTCAATTGACCCTCGATCAATTGAACTTGTGATCTTTTAATAAAGGGCAATTTTGTAATTGTCTTTCTAGTTGTGACCCTACTTCTATTTAAGCTCAATAAGGACAGCTTGGTCGACCATTAGATTTTTTTTTTTTTTTTTTTTCATTTTATCAATAAGAAACACTCAAAGCTAGAAAGAGTTCTCTTCAGTTTTTCTACAAATTAATTTCTTGAGTTTTTTAAGATTTGCGGAAGGGTTTTGAGTTATTGTGTTTGCAGATTCTGCTTCCCACTAGGTCGTCACACTACATCATATAGTTAGTGCTAGCCACATTAATACCAGTCTCATATGAGTTTAAATCTTCAATATTAAAGTGAAAATGAATGCTTCAACTGCATTCTCTTATTTCATAAAATATAAGGGCTTCAACATTGAAAAGAGGTCGAGCAATAATAAGGAAGGAAAAGGAGATGAAAAAGGAAAGTTGGCAATGCAGGGTGACCATACATATATATGGTGGAGCCTTTCTAATTATTGAAGGAGAAGTGGACTTTCAACGAGAAGGAATCTCATATCACTATATCTCAAGGGAGGTCTTCTTTCTCTTCCTTTTGATTGGTTTCCACAAAAGAAGAGAATGAAAAAGGGCCACCTTCAATATGTTTCAGAAGATTGGAATCTCTCACTCTTGGACTCATGAATAGCTCTTGATATATATCAAGAATGTGTGTGTGTCTCTCTCTTTCTCTCTCTCTCTCTCTCTCTATCTCTAAGGAAAATCGCTAAATTCCTCACTAAGTTAACGTTTTATTTCTTTTTAAATGCTAATATATATTTATATCAAAAACCCAATCTAAACAACTAATTGGTCAGTAGCAAAAAGTATGTATTTAGCTAGAGCAACTATTATTATAATATATAATAAGGATAGAAATCCTTTATCATAAATGAAGCTTGGATTAATTCATTACCCTAAATGAACGGATTGGATTACATTTGAATAAATTGAAATCATTAAAGAAATAAGAGCAATATGTAGGTTTTAAAGTTTTTCTCTAATAGTACTGGACTTAGGTGTTTAAAATCGAATCACTTGTATATCAATTTTTTATTTATGTTTCGCTTTTTCTTTTCTTTTTCTTTTTTGCATATTTATATTTCATTATGAGTTTTTCCGGCTATGACATGGTAATCATTGAAATATGACATTTTAAATTGGAGAATTGAAAAAGAAATTCATTCTATAGATATATAGTAGTCGATGTTTTCAAGCTGATCTAGATTTCAAATTAAGGGAAAAGTAATCTTGATTAAAAAAAAAAAAAAAAAAAGGAGAAGAAGTAGAAGAAGGAGGAGGGAAAAGTAAAGGAAGGAAGATTTTATCCCATATATATACCACCGACCAATATCGTTGATTTAATCCAACCAAATACTAAAAATAAAAAAATAAAAAATAAAAAGGGGGGGGGAAGCATGAAATGGACACATGTCACAAGCAAGGGAACGATGAGAGTCCAATCAAAGCGATCTTCATCAGGCTAAAGCTGCCAGTTACTCCCACGCCCACCGCCACTGGGGATCTGGGGTTGACTTTTTTAATCATGGGCCGGCTGCTGGGCAGGCAGGCATCCACGATGACCACGTGGAAATGGAATGCCACCCAACTTCGCCTTTTTATACGTATTACATTTCTATTTTATAATTATTTCATAGTGTCAATGTAGCAATTTTTTTTTTTTTTTTTTTAAGGGAAGGCATTCCATACTTATTTATTAATGAAAATATCGCAAGTAAAAGCTCTTATAAATAGAGCAAAAAATTTTGAAATAAATTATAGCCGAAGTTACGAAGTTATAAACATCAAAGATATATACATTATAAATCTAACATTCAAGATCTATCAATGACATCAACATCCGCTAACTCATGATTAGTCTCCCATTTTAACAACAAATCTGTTCCAAACAGACTTAATCCAATGCATAGGTAACTCTTATTCCTCGGTCCTGAGAGCAGAAAACCCTCATGCCGAAACTTATCCTCCGCAACCCGATAGCTAGGATACCGTTCACATCCACAACCCAAGAATCTGGACCAAAAACGAATAGCCCACAGATCATCAAGCGGGCAGATCAAGAGAGGGGACAGACCTTATTACAAGCAACAGAAACATGAACAAAAAACCACAAGAAAATAGAAAAAACAAGTAGAAAACGAACAGGAAAAAACTGAAAAAGAAATACAAGGAAATAAGAGATAAAAGCCAAAAAACCACAAAAACATAAAGCGACGCTGGAAGAAAATAGGCCTTAGCGCGAGGCTGCCGAAAAGCGACGCAAGGAGGCGATGGACACAAACGGAGCTGAAGAGCCAGTGGGAAGAGCGCGAGTCGATGTGGGTCTGACGGGGGACGGTAGATCGGGCTTAGACCAATCTGATCTAAGAGCCAAGGTAGAACCGAAAAATGACTCGAAGGATCTGAACTCAGGGGCCGTAGGAGAGGGGCTAAAACAAAAAACGGGACGAAGGAGGGGAAAAAGGCGGAAAGAAAGGGGAAAAAAACATTGCACAAGGAGTTATGGAGCATCAGGTAAATAGTCTAACTCATAAGGTGAAAAGGGGGAGACGAGAAAGCAAAAGATGAGGGGATCGAGGAGAGGGAGATCAAAGGTTCTCCTCCTCCTCCTCCTGTGTGGCGCTCTCTGCTGTAGCAATTTTAATTAACTTATGACTTTGTTTTATACAAGATCTAATTTAATGATTAATTGTATCTATAACGTCAGCATTGTGAATTAAATAATCATATTATAAAAATGTGTAATGTAAATTACTATTCTTGTTGTTACTAATTTAGAACTTCATCCAACTAAGAAAATCCAACTATCAACAAGAAATAGCTAAGTTGAAGTTTGATCAAGTACTAGCAGTTTTGTCCACATTTTCTTTTATTTCCGGATCAAGAATGGTCTTCCCTTGTAACATTTTTCTCCAATCAATTAGAAAAAAAAAAAAAAAAAAGTATAATTGTTTTGTTTCATAACTTTTTTCATTCTCTCTTTTGTTTTATGTTTTAAAAATAAAAAGGTAAAGTCCACATACTCCCTTCAAACTATTACCCAATTGACAATGTCCCCCCCAAAACTATCACTTGTGATAATGTCCACCCCCCCGCCCCCCCCCCCCAAACTACTAAAATATTATCAATGTTCCCACCCCCCCAATAACAAAACTACCCTTAGAAAAATAAATACTAAAACTTAAAAAGAAAATATAAAATCCAAGGGGGGCCAAATTTTTAAAAAATAATAATAATTTTTATAAGAAAAAAATTAAAAAAATTCAATTTTTTTTTTTAATATAAAAATTGAAAATTTTCTTTTCTATTTTTTTTTAATTTTTGTTTTATAATTTTTTTTAAATAGAAATTTACGTTTTAAAAACAAAATAAAATAAAAAAATCGTTTAAAAAATAAAAAATTTCGTTTTTTAAAACATAATTTAAAAAACAATCGTTTTTTAAATAAAAATATTTCCGTTTTAAAAAAAAAAAAAAAAAAAAATTTAAAAATCTTTTTTTTTTTAAATTGTTTTTTTTTTTAATTAAAATTTTCGTTTAATTTTTTTACTATTTTATTTTCAAATTTATAAGGGTATTTTGGTCTTATTGAGAAATCTATAGACGCATTTTTGTCTTTTTGTTAGCCTTAAGGAGACATTGACAATATTTTGATAGTTTCGAATGGGGAAAATGCTAGGTATTCTTCTAGTATTCTCCTGGTATCCTCCCAACTCTGATGTGGCTTTTAAAATTATCGTTGAATTTGAGATTATCATTATTGACTTTTAATCTATTAGTGATTTTAATAGCCACATCAAAGTTAGGAAGACACCATGAGAACATTAAAAGAATACCTAGCATTTCTCTTTGGAAGGGAGGACATTGTGACAATTAAAAGTTTGAGGGATACATTGTCAATTGTGTGGTAGTTTGAGGGGGATATGTGGACTTTTTCCAAAATAAAAATACTATCAAACAATCCAAAAAATAAACCATTTACAAAATACTCAAAAATATTTTTAGTTTATGTCACATTAAATTTTTTTTAAAACAAAATAAAAAATGCCCTTCAAAAAAAATTAACAAATTAGCCAATTTCAGTTGTTTTTCTTTTTCAAATTTAAAGAGCTACTTTTAAAAGGAACCAAATAGAAAACTCTTTATATATTTATTTACTTTATATATATATATATATATATATATATATATATATATATTTTAATTAGTTTTAGAATATGTTGTAGCAAGATCTAGATTGGAAGAAAAAGAAGTGTTGCATTAAAGTGGGGAGAGAGTGAGAGATTAAATAGAATAATGCTATTTAGTAAATTCTCTACTATCTCTACACAACTATTATGATGATGTATGTGCAGTAAAAACTAGCATTTGAATCAATGAGGGCTTATAAATTTAACTGAAAGTGGTGTCTAGATAACCTATTTAGAGTTTGTTTGAGATTGCATTTGAGAAATAGAGTTTTTAAGTCAAAAAAAAGTTTTTCGGCAAAAGTTTCATTTTTAAACTTTTGTCAAAAGTGTTTTTTTGACCCTTAAAAGGACTTTTAATTTTTTTACCGGGTACTTTTTTCTTCAAATTGGCTTTTTGAGTATTAAAAACACTTTTAGGCTCCTCAAACTCAATTCCAAATAGGCCCTTAGAGAGCCAATTGTGAATGGATCCCTCGCAATCCCTTTTTTTCTTTTTTCTTTTTTCTGTTTGTTTATTTGACTAGAAAAATAAATAAATAACAAATTAGCGTTATGGTGAGTACATAATCAAATTAGTCACTGGCCCACGTGTTAAGTTGCATGCTGATCCAAATATGTGGTTTGGATTTTGGTAAAGACGAGCTGGGCCCTTAAAGCCCATTGACAGAAAGCCCAGTACCTGTTTGGCCCTTTCAAATGGGCCTTTGAAAAATGGGCTGTCTTGTTAGATCGTGTTTTTAGGAAATGGGAAGGGCCCAATAAGTAGGTTAGTAACAAAGGTTCCATATCCGTTGTGTCCTTGTATCTTAGAATCCAAATGTGGGCAATCTCAACGGTGAGATTCCAATGGAAATCAATTAGGCCCGTAAATCAACCGAACTGTCTTTAAGTAACTCAAACTCTATAAATTTGACTCGAGTTGGATTTATTTATTAAATGAATTGAGTTTAAACAAAAATTTATGTTCATTTATTAAATAAACCAAACTGGTATAAACTCGGTTCGACTCGTAAAATTTTATTTTATTTTATTGTTTTCTATAGTATTGTTTTTATCTTTGTAGTTAGAGCATCTTAAATGTTTAAATAGATAGAAGAAAAAATGCCTTTCTAAAGTGATGGAAATAGCTTGAATTCTAGTTATGATTGTAAATCTTGATGTAGATATAGGTGTATATATAGTTGTGTGTGTATATATGGATTGTTTAAATATACATATAATGCTATATATGACTTATTACAAATATAAAGCTAGTGAAGTTAATTGTTATGATTTTATTAATAAAATTTATTTATTTTATACTTTGTTATTGATATCAGGTGACAATAGAGACAATATAGGTAAATGTTTCCCTTTCGTTGAAGAATCAAATGCTGTTTATGCAATTTGACCACAGAATGGCGGTGGGCAGGTCACACTAAGGACTTGTTTAGGTGTGCGTTTGAGAAGCTTAAAAGTATGTTTAATATTCAAAAAGTCTGTTTGAAAAAAAAAAAAAAAAAAAAAAAGTACTCGTTTAGTAAAAAAAATTGAAAGCCCTTTTAAAAGTCCAAAAAGCCTAAAAATTACAAAAACACACTTTTGGCAAAAGTTAAATAATGAAGCTTTTGCCAAAAAACACTTTTTGACTTAAAAGCTTTATTTCTCAAATGCAATCTCAAACAGACTTTAAGGGCCTGTTTGGGTGTGCGTTTGAGGGGCCTAAAAGTGAGTATAACACTCAAAAAGTCCATTTAAAGAAGAAAAAAAAAAAAAAAAAAAAAAAGAGTACCCATTTGGTAAAAAAAATTGAAAGTGCTTTTAAGGGTCCAAAAAGCCTAAAAGCCCTAAAAAAAACGTTTTTTTTTACTTAAAAGTACTATTTCTCTAACACAACCTCGAACATGCTTTAAACCATGTGAAGCTCTTGAATCTTTGCAGTAAAGAACAACATCTCTGGTTGAATATCTTGTTGAAAGAGAAAAACAATGTTACAGAAAATCACACTTTTCATAAATTTCTATAGACAGATCAAATTGTGTTCCTCATGAAGTTATCTTCACACTTTTCCGGCAGGAATACATTCAGCCAAAATATGCAGAAACACCGAGAGCAAAAGGAAAAAAGATTCTACAAAAAGATGACTTAGAATACGGCACTTCATTTGAAATTTGAATAACACCTGAATTCAGAAACTACGAAAAAAATTGTCATAAATCTTAGCAGCTTCTATGTCAAACACTTTACCATCTTTAGTAATTCCCTCTTGAAGCTTCCGATGTCTGTTTAGCATCTGCATGTTCCTTCTGGTGGAGCCATATACAAGTTTCAGTCATTATAGTGGTGAGAGATGCAATGCTAATACCTATTTCCATGAGGCTGCAGTCACAACAAAGTATGAAACAACTTGATCAGATGTTGACTAAGATTGGCTTCTATCTCTTTCTACAAGTTTAAGCGTTTGGGATATGTGACGATTTAACCAAACAAATATTAATTTTATTTTGGTGAATTATATGTTTACTTCATCCTAAGCGTTATTTTACTTTTATTTTTGGGTGGTTCATGGACAATCTTTATGAGTTCTGGTTGGTTAATTAATACTCACATCATATGAAACAAGGGATCTGCAGTAGTTTGCATTTGTGAGCACTGTACTGGTGGATCCACACTCACTGTCTTTAAGGGAAACTGTAGATTTGTCAAGCTTGATTGACCATGGATAGTGGTAGTTTTGAGCAGTTGAACCCACATGGGAAGATGACCTCTGCATCCGCACAGCCCTTGGGACATTCCTTCCTTCCATTGATGCCCTGCGCCGGCTTGGTTGCCTCTCAAATGAGTCTGGCCTTTGCTTTGGTGCACTCTGTGACCGGACCTTGGCTTTTGAAGATTCTGTATTGGCCATGTAATTTGGGAATAATGGGTAGTCATAGGACAAAGGTTCTGCATAATTTGGCCTCGGAAAAGCGAAAGGAACTCTTGAAGGATCGGGTTTCGACACGGCAGAGAAGTACTGCGGGCTGCTTTGCGCTGTGTCAAAGGAATAGTCCTCAAAATGTCCACTGCAGGCTCTTGGGCTCATGTCTGTTAGAGCTGATGGAGCTGGTGAGGCCTGGTGGTTGTCTGGCTTTGAGTATGCATAATGGGTGGAGAATCTATGCTCTGCTCCTTCATATTGGGAGTGGCTGGAGTAGCTATTTCTGCTCATTAAACTTCCCTTTGATTCACCAAGATCCATCTCCACAATCTTAATGTCCTCCTCCATGCCTTTATCCATTTCCTAGATGCACAAAAACCAGATTGCAGATCAGTGTTGTAGAGAGTGCATAGTTTTCATCAGGTGTGACTGACTTCTTTGCCCCACCTGGCAATTCAAAAAGTTTATATATTTTCCCATCTTTTATTATGTTGTCAAAGAAGTGAAGAATAAAAGAGAAAGGAACATTTTTCTTATCTTTACCAAAAAAAAAAAAAACATACAAGAATGTTTTCATTTCTGCCAAATAAATGAAATTTCATACATTTGTGGAAATTTTTTAATAATATTTGTTGGTGAACAAGTAGAATGTTCCCTTTCTAAATTACTTTGGCTGGATGCAAGGAATTTCCCTTGATAGTAAATAAGATCTTGAAATAGGAAAATACTGCTAGAAAAAAAAAAATGAAACTAACATGATAGTTGTGCCTGAACCGATTGTCTTGTGTCGATTTTCTGTGGGTAGAATTCCTATGATTAGTAGGCTTTGCATCTTCAGCAATCCGGATCCTCTGTGCCAGAGCTCTTGCCTGCACTGTCACCAGTGCCTGCATGCACCGAAGTGTAGCCGTGGCCTGTTTCCTCACCAGGTGACCTCTCACCAACGCCTGCAACTTCACTAGTCCTTTCAATGCTGATAGTGCTTTCCTTGCCTGCAACAACACCAATGAATCCTCTGAGTTTTCAATAGATAAAATGGCTACCCAAGTAAAGATAGGGAATCCCAGAATTCCTTACCAAATAAGCGCGGAACACAGATTGAATTTTTGTGGCAGCAGCCTCTTCAATGGCGCTGGCTCTGCCATTGGCAGCTGCCGTGAGTCGGATCACTGCAGCTGCAGCCTGTGCAGCAGCCACGGCTGCATCAGTTGCTGCAGCCGTCGCTGCAGCCATTGCCATGGCATGCCTTTTCTGCTCATTCTCTGTGTCCAACATGGTCTGTACTGCCGGCGACGAAGTGGCAATTGGTTCTGCAGAATTCAAGTCCTTCGAAGCTGGTGATGTGGCTGAAGATCTTCGAAAACTCCATCTCCTTTTCTCTTTTGGGGTTGTCTGTAGGATTGAAATTGGAGTGCTTGGATTAGTCTCAATGGAAATGGAAGAATTCTGATTACTTTGCAACTTTTCCTTGTCTTTCTTCCCTGTCAGGAAGCTTCTAAGCCACTTTCCAGTCTTCCCCATCTCCTTCAAACCTTTCTAAGCTGCCACTATCTTACAGCTGCAACATATATAGAACTATCGAAGAAAGCAACAAATGATACTGTTAGATCTCCCCTGCCTATAATTGATTAGTAGCTTTCAACAATACAATGGTCCTCCTTATCAATACTGAACATAATTGCTCTTTGTTTGACAACCTAATTGTTACTGTTCTATTGGCCCATCTCAGTTAAACTATCATATAATGTGTCTTTATGTGTTTTAACTGCCTATTACAGTGGATGATTTGGTCTTTGTGGCCTGTTTATTAAGTGAGGCCTGTTTGAGGGGGCAAGAAAGAGGAAGCTCCCAGATGAGCCACTTGCACCCTCCTGGAAGTTAATGGTACTGATCCCTTTTTGTCCTTGCAGGAGCTCATCCTTGTGATATAGTCAGCTAGGGTACTTTGGTCACAATGTGATGTTGGCTAATCTGGGATGGAGAGGATCAGAAGCCATGTGAAAATGGTTCATGAACATGCAGAATCCGTGTAAAATACTCATATCTGGGTGGGGAAGCCGTCCACTTGGGTCCATTTCAGGGACATGGATTTTAGAAATTGGGAGACCTTGTGGGTTTGTGTGGTCCACACACAATTGTGTAGCAGAAGATAAAGATTTATGTTGGGGTTCCTGGGTGTTTGCACGTGCTCCTATCCTATCCTACTAGTTCTTGGAGTCAAGTCCAAGCCTTCCATGATCCAAGCAAGAAGTCATTCTACCCCTCTTTTCATCATTTCCTCTGTCAAAAAGGCTGCACTTTTCTAAAAGCTATTAGATTACTAGATAATTTAGCTACCAAAAACACACATTTTTCAATTTTAATTACTATATTTTCAATACAAACTCCAACAAATTATTTATTTTACCATCTACTTTCTTTAAATATTATTTTTCACGTTGAGAGAGCAGAAAATAGAAAATAAGAAAAAATGTATTCACTGTGCTACAATGAACTTGTATATTTGAAAGTTTACGATAACAAAAACTTTACTGATGGGTCCCAATCAAAGTCACACGATAAAATAGAATTATATTAAGGATAAAACTCCAATTCATGGGGGAGTTGGAACCACATACACAAGACAATAGAAATTCACCATGCTCATAACATAACATAACATAAAGACCCTTAAATACTCTACTACTAGCGGTTACCTAAACCACTACCACTTCTTTCACACTATAACATATCTCACACCACAACATGTAATAGCCCATACTAAATAACCTCCCACTAGTTAAGTAAACTTCTATTAACCCCTATTATAGGACATGTTTGGGATTATGTTTGAGAAATAGAGCTTTTAAGTAAAAAACATTTTTTTAGTAAAAGTTTCATTTTTAAGTTTTTGTCAAATGTGCGTTTTGACATTTTTTAGGTTTTTTGACCTTCAAAAGCACTTTTAAATTTTTTTACCAAACTAGTGTTTTTTTTTTTTTTTCAAACGAACTGTTAAGGTGTTAAACGCACTTTTAAAGTCCCCAAATGCAATCTCAAGTAGGCCGTAACTCCATTAATCAAGCTACGTTCTCTCATTTGCCCACCATGGGTAATTAACTTACGTGGTCTATCATTTACTTTGAAACATGTTGGATGAGTAAAATGGTTCATAATAGCTAAATTTAGCTATATTATAAACTATTTGAAGCATCTGTTGGAGATGCTCTAAAGAGAATGTGAGTAGTTATTCTTTGAGACAAGTAATTTAATGTGATTGACGTTGTTACAGTAAAACGACCCCTCTCAGAAGAAGTGATCGTTTTACTATTGAAATGACCCCTAGTGTTAAAACGACCCCATTACAGAAAATCTCTAAATCATAGTTTTTTTGTAGTGCTTATAGGCAAGGACCATCCATCATACTACCATTATATGTGTTAGGTACATTATTACTTGTAGATCTTATGAGTAGTAGAATTGTTATATATAGGCAAAAGTGGTAGTAGGTCTGGGCTTTCAAAGCATCTTACATGGTATTAGATCCTTTGAGTCTTTATGGCTTAAACAGTGAAAAAAAAAAAAACTATATATATACCAGAATCCATTAAAGCTGTGATTGAAAACAGAACTTCAGAATACAACTGTTGAGCTCAATCTAAGCATTGCTGGTTGAGGAAGAGACTAATATTCCCTTCAGTGATATCTATACCATGTAATATCCCAGAAAATTCCAAGCAGTACTATATTATAATCCCAACAAAGGAAGAGACTAATATTGAATTAAAATGATTTCATTTGATCATATACCTTTCTCTTATTTGCATTACACGAATAAAGACAAATGCTTGCTAAAGTGTATTTTAAATAATATATTCAACTGGAATCATAAAGGAGACTTGAACCTCTTGGATTGGTGGTGGTTAGAATATAAACATTGATCATTGATGGGGTTTGGCTCCATCTATTAGACTACAAGATTGTCAACAGTAGATTCGTGGAAACAATATTTGTGAGTAAAGAATATTACTTAATTAAAAAGAACTAAGCCAATGCAGAATCCATCTTGAACCCAACTAATGACGACTACTACTTACACTTAGGGCTTGTTTGGGTATGCGTTTGAGAGGCCTAAAAGTGCGTTTAACATTCAAAAAGTTACTTTGAAAAAAAAAATACTTATTTGGTAAAAAAAAAATTAAAAGTGCTTTTAAGGGTTTAAAAAGCTAAAAAGTTGCCAAAACGCACTTGTGGCAAAAGCTTAAAAATGAAGCTTTTACCAAAAAGCGTTTTTTTTTTAATTATTAATTATTTAAAAGCTTTATTTATCAAACACAATCCCAAACGTGCTCTTAATGACGAATAATCATTTGAAGTTTCCATTCTAAAATAACATAATGATCATATCCAGGCAACAAATACATCATTCATTTCAAAAACTGCAAATGCATCTGCACACCAGGATTATAAATTGCCCATGTGGGATCGGAGTCAGTTTGGCCTTGTGACTTTGTATTATTTGGAGTAATGATACAACTTACGCCTGGCATCATCACGCTAGGCAAAAAAAAAAAATTTATTTTTTTTTCAAAAAAATTAAAATAATAAAATAAGAGTCATGATTCAGAGCACGCCTGGCGTGCTTCAACAGTGAAGCATGCCAGGCTAAATTTTTATTTTTTTTTTTTCAAAAAAATTAAAATAATAAAATAATAATAAAAAAAAAAAATCACGGTCGGCGTGCTTCACTGTTGAAGCACGCCGGGCGTGCTCTATATCTTTACCCATAAAATAATAATAAAAAAAAATTTTTTGCCTGGCGTGCATCACTGTTAATGCACGTCAGGCGTAAGTTGTATCATTACTCGTTTGGGAGTAGGAATGAATAGGACTCTCTCCTACCTGGCCTAAGTTGAGTTAGTTAGTTAAGTTATTCGAAGTGTTAAAGATTTCAGTTGTCTATCACCATCATTGATCTGTAAAAGTATAATAATGAACTAATATTTCTTGTAATGAAACAATTAGTTGGCAGTCACATGGTATGTTTAAATGCTCCCCCTTTGACCGGATTTAAGGTGTTTGGTTCTGGGAAGCAGTGTTTTGGGATTTGCCCATTTCTTTATTCCACCACTCTAATCAATCATTAATCACCATTTAATGGACATTATCAACATGCAATTCTCAATTCACTTCAATCAATCTGTAAATTACTAAGCAGATTGACTGGGAGTTTTAGGTTGTAGATGTTTATTATTGTTAAAGATTTCTTTTGAGGACAATGGGTGTTAATGGTTCATGGGGGCAACATAAGTTTCCTACTTTCCATGAGAGTTGTTCTACCAGAAGGGGAAAGCATCATGGATGTGATTATCAAGAAGATGACTTGGGTGGGGAAAGCATAGATACCAGTGTTTTCCTCCCCAATTTGATTGTCAATCATGTGCAAAACAGTACTTATCCCTTCAAAGACATTCTGTGGGTGAGAAGCAATAATACAATTATGGCAGATGAATAAGAGTAATTTATTCATGACATTATTGGTTCAAAATATGAGGGGAAAAGGGAGGGGGAAGGGGGTGTAGTACCTAAAAGAAACACTAATTTAATTAATATATGATTAAAAAGTGTATTTAAAGAATATAGATGCATGTGAAAGATTTCTTGATTGGAGGTATAGAATCTGTAGATGCTCCATATATAGTCCTTTCTTTTTGTTTGCACTTGCATCTCTTTCTTCCATGTGCAATGTGGCTAATTAATTCATCAGAATTTGGTTTTCTTGTCTCTAAACAAGGTTTTTACGTGCCAATATCACTTTTTTGTCAGCTTTTGTCGGCAAGGGCTGAGCCTCATACCCATCCCACAAATCTCAAAGTAAAAATAATGGGTGGACAATCCAAACAAGAGCCTTAAAACAACGGGAAATCAGCACTTTCAATAATGAGTGTCAACGGGAAATCAGCTTTAAAGTGCGTTTTGATTATTTTTTTGGCTTTTTGGACCCTTAAAAGTACTTTCAATTTTTTTACCAAACGGATACTTTTTTCTTCAAACGGACTTTTTGAGTATTAAACGCATTTTTAAGCCCATCAAACGCACACTCAAACAGATCCTAAGATGCCTGAAGGGCTTAGACGGTAGAAACCGCATACACTTTCTCAAGTCCAACTGAGTTATAGCTTGATCTAATTTCATCAAAACATCAATAAAAATAAGATGTTTTACACTAATTACCTGAAGACAGTGGTAAAATAGGTGGACAATGTCAACATCTTCCACCCTTTGCAAATTTGCACCACCGGTGCTGTTGGATCATGTCGGATTTGCTCTCCAATTGTTTCAACCTGCAAGTTCCCAAGGGCAACAACCATCATTAATTACTCGGAAGTTGAAACATCTTTGTAGTCATTTGAATCAACCGACAACTAATGTCCTTAAATTGGCATTTGAAATATGGGTTGAAGCTTTCATTTTCATTTACTGAATGCCATAAACAATCCAACCATATACCAAGAATATTCTATTTACATCATCAGCCCAATTATAAATCGTTGACCAATTTGCCAGTGAATTCCAGTAAATCCCTTTAAAAACCTTTGACAAAATCATCGTGTACAAAGCCGTGCCATAATTTAAGTCGGTAGCTACGATTGGTCCAATTGTAACTCCTAGCCCAATCAACCTGTCATCAAAGTAGTTGGGCTAGGAGTTTCCAAAAAAGCCCATTTGAAGGTATCAATTGAATGGGCCGTAGTTCTCTAATTGCCAAGCCCAATCCTTGTCACAGTACTCGGTTGAGTGGGCTATGGTTCTCTCTTCATCAAGGAAAGGGCTCTCGTTAAACAAATGTCCAAGCCCTCATGTCCTCCCTTATGAATTGTAGTTTTAGGGTTCGTTTGGATTCGAAGTTTTAATTAAAATGTAGGATTTAAAATATAAATTTTTTTAAAAATGTAAATAAGCGTTTAAAAAAATTGCAGTTTGACTTTTAAAATCGCAGTTTAATCTTTAAAATTATGTGTTTTCAACAAAAGCACTACATTGCATATATTAAGTTTTCATATCCCAATTTTTTTAAAACGAAATTCTAAATGATCTATTTTTTTCGATTTAATTTAAAATTACACACTTATCTATAAAATTGCAATATCAAACGCTACGTGTTAGTCCATATCATGTGCGGCACCAAAATGAACTCAAATTACGCCAACTTTTACTCCAATGCATCATGCATGCCCTATTTAAAGCCTAAGGGTATGGGCTTTCTGTTCGTGAGACAGCGATTGGGAGACTTACTTGCTTTCAAATCTGACTTTGCTGCCTAAGCATTTTATGCCCATTTATTAGCTGCTCTAGCTATCACTTGTCTATTTATTTGACTTATTTATATCCTTCAAATATATATATAATTTCAAAAGAAGAAATCACATTTCCAAATGATTTTTCTTTAGCTAGAAATAGGATTCTTTTATAAATAATATTTTAAAAAAAAAAAAAACTATCAAAATATTGACCATGAAGTGGAGTTAAGAACCTATTTTGAAGTCTCCAATGAGTAGTTCAATTAGCTGTGAATTATGTCTAGTGAAGCGGTGGTCATTAGTTCAGATTCTCCTTTCTCATTCTCTTGTGTGGACATGTCAAAAAAATAAATAAATAAATAAAAACTTTTTTGATTTGTTTTCTCTAAATATGTCTAAGTGAATAGTAGAATTATTATTTAATAATACTGTCAAAAAAATAAAATAAGCGATATAATATATTAAATTCAGCTTAGTAAAAGGGAGCCAAATCCTAACTTCCAACAACCCACTTCACCATGTAGCTCAGCCACGTTAGCTTCCCACACGGCCACCCCCAACTGTAGAAGCTTCCGACTTAAATATCCCCTTTCTTTTCAAACTCTTTACGCGTAGATCATTAAATACAATACAAAGGCGTAATTTTTATTGTGTTTTTTTAACTGGGTGTTCTTTCTCTGTCCGAGTCTCTGGCTGTGAGTGATTGTGTATTTGCCTCTGTGGCTGTGTCCGTTTGAGAGATGGCTTGGAATAGTAGTGTCATTGCCTTTCTTGCACTTCTGCTTGTTCTGCAACCTCGGATTGCTCTAAGCGACCTTTTGTCCCCTCTGCTCTCTCCTGTCTTTGGTTTGTTGCCGACCTTGTACTCTTTCTTTCTCCTCAATTTCTTTACCATTTCTCTTTGGCCTCTGGGTCATAATTAGGCTCAGTATTTTGTGTGTTTGAGATATCTACTCTGTGGGATTTTAACAACTGGGTTTTCGTAGATTTTCATATTTGTATTACTTTGGGTTAGGAATTTGATCATCCTGATGATTTTCATATAACTATGCTCTCTTTTTTTTCTTTTTTTCTTTTTGTGCTTTTCTGATGACCAAAGATAATATATGCAAAGAAGTGGAATGTGGAAAAGGAACTTGCAAGGGGTCAAGTAATGGCACTTTCGGGTTTGAATGTGAATGTGAGACTGGGTGGAAGCAGACTCGCTCTGATGATGACGATCACTTAAAGTTTCTCCCTTGCGTGGTTCCCAATTGTAAGGGCTTTTCACTCTCTCCTCTCTTTCTCATGCAAATCCGAGTGGATTATGTGTATTTGAAAGTTTTGCTACAGTATCTTCTTTCAATAACTTGAGCACTATTTCCACTGCGAAGGAATTTGTTTATGAATTGCTTTGTCCTTGTGTTACAATCTAAAGACATAATTTTGTAGCAATGGCTTGTATCTTAGTAGTTTTGGTGGTGTTTGTTGATGGCATCAGAATACTTTTTATGGTTCAATATGATTTAGGATAGTTGAAGAGGTCGTAAAAGTTGGATGAAATTGATTGTATTGGTAGATTTCTCCCACTAAATATTAGTGGACAAGATTTCTTGCGAAGAGTTTATATAAGATGGTAATCCATGTCAATCACACCCTAATCTTCTCATAGATTCGTGTCATGCTGAGATGTCTCGAACTTACTTGGAAGGGAAGAATTCGTAAAGATGTGATGTTGATGTTGGACCCAAGCCGAAGATTAATGTTAATTTTACATGGTTGTGTAATAGGCCAAGATTCTAATATGAATATTTTGATATAGTTTAAGCATAGTTAAATGATTCCATTGATGATGCTGATAGTTTTTGGGTTTTTTTAGGTACCCTTGATACCTCCTGCACAAGTGCCCCCTCACCTGTCCAAGAGAAAGAAAGAAGAGCTAATGCATCAATCTTTGATGGTAATAACTTTATGCCTTTAACCTTGCGTGTTGTCATATTTTCTTTAAACTATTGTCATTACTTGATGCATTTTGTTGTTTTTCTTATAGCCTGCTACTGGGCCAACTGTGGAGGCGGCTTATGCAACAAGACATCAGTTTTCACATACAGTTGTGATTGCACCGAGGGTTATTATAATCTTCTAAATGTTACTGCCTTCCCATGTTTCAAGCAATGTAAGAGCAGAGACCTATAAGTGGCTAAAGAAAATAGCAGTTATTATGGCAAAGGGATATGTTTGAGTGTTCATGGGATAAAATTAAGATTGCTAATAAATTATAAATAGTATGAACATGAGGGAATTCCTGGCTGAGTTTTCCTGTTTGTATTTTAGGTGCGATTGGACTGGATTGTAAGAACCTTGGGATTACACTGTCAAACAAAACTACTGCTGTGACTCCAGCATTAGCTGACGATGGTAAGAACCAAGGTGAGGCTGGAAATTCAGACTCGCATATAAACTGTCTTTTTTTTTTCTTTTTCTTTTTTCTGCTTTTCTCAAGACAAAGAGAAGTAAAATATATGGTAATGTCTTATCTGGAGATTTTTCTGCAATAAACCCCATCCAGCAAGTAACTGCAACCAATGTCTTTATCTAGCCTTAAGCCAAGTAGTCTGTAGCCATTGTTCCTTAGTGCAACAAGTTGCTGAGTATCCACATGTTGCGGGGTTGAGACGCATTAGTAGTGCATCTTATCTTTCCGCTCTATGAGTTTAAACTCTTGATCGTATGCTTTTTGTTCAAACAATCCATGAAGAACGCAGTTTCTTCTTCTTTTTCCACGTCCTTGCAACTAAGAGTACAATTAAGGTAAAAAGTGATGTAGAAGAAACTTATATTAATGAATGCCTGATTATAAAAGCAACCAATAGGGCTGTTCTCCTATTAGGATTTAAGCCCCTTGACCATTAATGCCTAAATGACTTATTTGCTGATCTGAGTCTGTTTTTCTGGTTATAGAGCTTCAATATCTTTTCACTACATCACCATTTAATAACTGGCATACAAATTGAGCTATTTGAGTTCTTGAGATTGATCTTCCTCAGCTTGAACAATTGTTTGGCCTGTTTTCTCTTTTGCAGCAACTTCAATTCTACAGGGCAATTCTCTTTGGTTGATAATCCTGATGATGTCCATGGCTATGGTTTTGTGGAAATAGGATGAATTTTAAGTATATGCACAAGGCTCTGGCCCTGTATTATACTATTGTTTTTGATTTTCCATACGAGGCCTGATGCCTGCTCCAATTAGCCACTGCATTTCTCTGTATACTTTCATGTCTTATAAATAAATTCCCACATGAACTCAGGGAGATTAGTCCATTGAATAGCTATTACTAGGCTCAGGATTTGAGAGAGAAGATTTTTTATGGACCACATTTCATGCTCTTGTCAGCCATTTTCCTTGTTTGTTTAGTAGAACATTATTTGGTGATTTTCTTTAGCTTTATTATTTATGTATGTATATTAGAAAGTGACACTGATAGTGATTTGTTATTTTAGATGTGTCTGGTGTCATTTTCTTACATATTTCTTGTCCATTTTTTTTTCTAAATTTACAATTGAATCTATGAGACCCACATATATTTACATATCTCATGTACCGAGATGGATAAGAAATTGGCAAAAGATAGAAATTAAACATTTATTTTGTTTTTAACTTGTTTCATGATCGACAATATGATATTGAAATAAGATGAAAAACGGTTTATATTTGTAAACGCATACCAAGAAGTAGGGGTGAAAAGTTGGTTGCAGTTAGCACAATTGAATAACCGCTTTCGCTAACCACCTTAGCGGTTATTTAATAACTGTTGGTACCACTAACCACTTTTATATATAGAGGCAGTCAATACCAAAAAGGGGTGAATAAGTGTTTGAAGACAAATTTTGTCAATTAAAAATAAAAGAAAGCAATCTAAACAGTATTAGTCAACATAAATCTAAACTACGTGCAATAAATAAACATATAATATGCAGAGATTTTTGGCATTGGGATTTGTCAAAACAAATGAAAAACCTAACATTTTAGAGAATTGGAATTCATTGGATCTCAAAATGATTTATCTTATAACTTTGTTCATCAAGTTGCCTCATTTCTGGATTCAGCCCAAATATGTTGCTGCGTTTATATTTTTCTGGGCCGATTTTGGCACCTTCATTCATATTTCTGGCCTGTTGGGAAGGTGAGCTGGAATTCACTGTGGGCCATATAACAAAAGCTTTGAAGGGTCTTTTCATAATTTAGGGCTAGCAAAACGGGTCTGCGGGTTGACCCGTTTACGACCCGTTATGACCAATGACCCGTTTAGCTAACGGGTTGACCCCATCAAACCTGACACGACACGATAAGTTCACGGGTCACTCGACACGACCTACTTAACCTGTTTAGCTTTTTTAAAAAAAAATAAAAGTGATGAGTCGGGTTATAAACGGGCCAATTAACCCCGTTTATCAAAATAAACGGGTCATAGTCAGGTCAATTGACCCGTTTATCAAAATAAACTGGTCAATTTACCCGTTTATGACCCAAACCCGCTAAGGGTTTAAAAAAAAAAAAATTTTAATCATGTCTGGGTGACTTGCGACACGACCCGTCAAGAGTAAAATAAACGGGTCGACTCGTTTATGACCCAAACGTTTAGGGTAAACCCAAACTCAATAATTTTGTATCGTATTCGTATCAGGTTATCGGGTCGTACCAAAATTGACAGTCCTACTTTTAATGGCCGAAAATGCTATTTACTGTATTTTGTTTCAAAAATATTACTTGGACACAACTAATTTCTTTATATTTTTGTAATTTGAATCTTTGAGACAAAAGGAATATATATCACTTATATTACTTGTGGCATTTATACTGAGGTTCCATTCATCTATCTTTCGTCCTTATTGAAGATCCAATTTAATGTTTCCGACTGTAAATGTCAGATCGTGTTCTTGTAAGAAAATTTTGTTTTGTTTTGTTTTGGTTGTTTTTTACTAGAAGAAAGAATAATTTGCATACAAATGAGCAAACCAAAATTAACTATCCGGTAAAAGAATACACTCTTTTCTTTCTTTTTTGTACACTCTTTCAAAGTAACAATCAATTTACAATTTCTTTCCAAATTAAAAATTACCTTAAAATTTCTCCAAACTACCAAAAATATATAATATCTCAAACAACAACCCTACCCTTAATAAAAAGAAGGGTATGTTTATATAAATTGGATTTGAGAAATTTTTTTCAATTTAATTTATAAAAATGATACGTCTTTTAACATAATTTTTAAAATAATATAAGAGATGTACATGTTTTTTTACTTCTTTTTTTTTTTTGAGTTTATCATTTTTATTAATAAAAAAAACACATGATTTTATCCGCAAAATGACATAATATTTTTATAAACTGACTAAAAAGGCTATCCTAAAAAAAAAAAAAAAAAAGTGGTGATAAATCGAGGGTCACAAGATCCATTTTTTTTTTATATTAAATTTAAAGGTTTTTTTTTTTCTTATTAAAAGATTTCTAAAGATATTTTTAATATTTTTGCAAGAAAAAATGAACACATTAAAATTATTTGATAGCTTGAGAGAACATAAATGTTATTTTTAATTAAAAATAAAATAAATGGGGTGTTAGTATGAAAAGATATGTGTATATTTTTTTTTTATATATAACATTTATATGTGAAAATCCTTTTCATTCTTAGTTGGTAAAGTTAATTTAATTACTAAAGTTATTTTCGATTTGGCGTCACGTGATGTACAATAAATGACCCAACAAGAAATTCTCTCAATTACTCTACACTCCACACACCCACCGTGCACTCGATCACTCTCTTATCAAAACCCCCCTCTTGAAAAGTCGTACATATTGCTAAGCCTAGCTGTCCCATCTAATTAAAAAAAAAAAATCCCACTCAAATGACGCGCAGCCCCTCTACCCCCCTCAACTCAAGTACGGCGCCTCTCTATCGGCGGCGTACGGCCACCAGAATAGGCCGGAGCCCATCACACAAAAATTCTTCGATTCCCGCGTCTGAATTATTGCAGCCCTTTACCTTCTTCTTGCCTCCTGCTTTCCCATTTCTCGAACTTCGTTTCCCTCAAAAGCTTTCCTTTCTTGTTTCATGTCTTGTCCCAAAATACCCTTCTTTACGCACTACCCTCTCTTCTTTTTCCTTTTTCTTTTTCTTTCACTTTTTTTTATTATTATTATTATTTTTTGAAGTGTCACTTTTAGTATTTAATGTCGCAGTAAATCTTGGAACACAGATCCATGGTCTTTGGAAATTGAAGCTACACAATGGTTGATGGTGTGTCTCACCAAACACCAAGTTAATCATGCTGTACTCTTGCTTGTAATTTATAAAATTGGGTTTTGTTTTTAATTATTCTAAGCAAAACAATTGTAAATTAGTTGGTGAGAGTTCTCAGGTGAGGCCCACGGTGCAGCTCTTATGTGTTAGTTAACATGATTAGCTTATTAATAGTGTTTGATGGGATTAGGTTATTAATAGTGTTTAACATCATTGGCATCATTGAATACCCCCACTCCTATCTTTTTTGCATGCTAATTCCTAAATTGCATGGTGGGAGTGGGAGTGGGAGTGGGAGTGTCACCCACTAAGTATTATTAAGGAACCTCGATCGTTTTACAAATTAATAAGGATAATCATGAGAGGGAAATACTTAATGCTTTATTCCTTATCTTTTTCCCCATTTCACTCCTTTGCCTTACATTCACAGGACACAAACCTAGAAGAGATAATGTCCCGTACTAGATTGTTTGAGAGTAAAAATCAAACAATCAATTTAATTAAAGACAAGGTAGATGAAGGTATGAGACAGAGAGAGAGAGAAAAAAGGATGGAATTATTTTGGCAGTTGATTTGTCATCTCAGTCATTTTACATGAATAATATGAAGGCTAGGTGTTGACTAAATATCAGATGGTGGTGGCTCCATATATGAATTAATGGTGATACTCAAAGATTCCAATGAAATTGAAGTTGAAATTAAGGATTGGGAAATGGTGTGATAGTGGATCAAGTAGGTGTTTGTTTCACCCTCTCTTCAAATAGGAAGACACCGTCTCATCCACATGTACAAAAATATCCTACAAACATATTGTATTTTTCTGTGAAGCAATTTCAGTGCCGGCCCATGCATTTTCATCCTATTTGGATTTATCTCCTTTCTTTTCACCAACCTATTTAATCCTCTACTTGCTTGCTCAGAGATTTACTTCTGTCCCATTAATTCATCATGCCCACTTTGATTCTTTACCTATTCTCATAACTTTAATTAGCTTGTGTTAAACCATGCATAATTAAAACAAGTTGTAACATGTTTGTGTAGGGCAGAACTAGAATTTTAGAAGGAAATAAAACTTTTAGGGGTAAAAATTCATTTTGGGAGTTCCTTTTCCTAAAATACCTAAAGTTTAAAAGAATTTTTTTCAAATTTTGTGTCATTTTTTAATTTTTAGAGGGACCCAAAACCCCTCTCCTTCCAAGGCTAGGGGTGATTCCGCCCCTATTTTTACTTTTGATCACGTGTGGAGATTTCAAGTAAGAAAATTTGCAAAAATTAAAGATAGACATGGGTGACTTGTTGGAGGTATTGACGGCGAACACTCCGATACCTAAGTTAGTAGGATGTTTGAGAAAGAAACTAAAGAACAAAAGAATGAGAGAGAAAAGTATGCATACCTCAAAAATAAGATTTGTCACCGGTGTTACTTATAGGATTGTTGTTTTTATTGCAAGTGGGTTTGATACACTAAGGATCAAAAATTAAGGGTTCGATACGAAATGTTATATATCTACATAAATAAATTTCCTTCATGGAATGCTGCAACAAATCCTTAATTTTTAGAGATAATCCTCCTTTATAGGCCAAGTCTAAATAGGCAATGCCATTAATGATAGGATACTTCTTATTATGAGTTCTTTCCAATATTTTCATTAGTTGGGACCATCGGTCAATGAATTCATGGAGGCTGATCGACGGTCAATTAATCTTCTAGGGATTGATTGACACATAGAAGACATCAGTCGATGAATCCCTTAGGGGGCTAACTAATCATCAAAGGATCAATAGAGGTCTAATCTGTAAGTGGCACCATTTGGCAAGAGGCCATTACTATTCATCCAAAAAAAAATTTAACTCAAAACATTCTTCCTTTTAAAATCACATTAATTATTTTTTATTATTATTTAAATAAAAAAAATCAATAAAAAAAAAATAACTTTTTCATAACAAACATTTTTACTTTTTTTTAATAGCAATCAATTTCTGCTATGGTTCTTATCCAATAAACAATAACGGTCCAACCCTTGGTCCATCCCAACGCCCCCCGGCGCCGGGGGGGGGGGGGGGGGGGGGGGGGGGTGTGTGTGTGTGGAAGGGGGCTACTCTAGTGGATAACTGGTTTCAATGAATATGAGCAAGTCCTTAAGACCTCTAATTAATATATGGTATCAGCATCAAATATGCACCACTAGCTAGGCTAGGGTGTGTGACAAAAAGAGAATATTTAGGCTAGTTTTGTGGGTGTGGGACATAAATAAGGATAGGTTCCAAGTGCTAATAAGCCGAGGCCTGAGTGGTCAGTAGACAGCAGATGAGGAGGATGTGACTTGTTTTTGTGAGGAGTGAAAATAGGTTGATAGGTTCTCCAGAGGTACACGTAGTACTGTCTATCTGAGTCTTAATGATGAAAATGAGATCCTCCTGTCCTACCAAACCATGCACCCACCCTTTAATCCCTTCTTTATCACTCTCAATCTCTCTGTCTCCTCTTATTCATTACTATAATAAGAATAGTTTAGACTGTTTAGTGCACCATTTGTGTGGCTTTAGCCTTTGGTTGATGCCTCCCAAATCCCAATCATGGAAACCATCATCTTGCTATAAAAAGAGGTGACCCAAATACATGAATGAAACCTAGCATTTTTTGTGGAGGTGTACTCATCCAAGTGCCACGTAAGAGCAACAGGCCACCTCAGCCTAATTCAGTCTACATGGCTATTGAAGGAGAGTAAATGTGCTTACCAAAGTACATCACAAATTAATGGGATGGATTGGAATCATATCTGAGGAAGGAGGGATTAAATAGCTTACCCATAGAAAAGGAGAGGATTGAATAGGGGATTAAACCTCCCACCAACCCTCCATGGTCTTGGCTCTTGAGGTGATACATGAGCCACTTATAGTTGTTTCTGAGAATGCTATTTTTTTACTAACTATCTGTATGGAGGAGAATGACATTGTATTAATGTCCCTACTATTTTTTAAGATGATGAAACCAACATGACAATATGCACACGTCCGCATCCTTGCTTTCAATTAATCAACTTAACCCGTTTGTTACTTTCGGCTAAAACAAATGCCCATAAGATTTAGTTTTGCATGTCGTATGAGAAATTTGATCATCTTCAATTTATTTGAACTAGAAATGAGCCTGTTTCGATAATTTTGTCCTTATTTTTTAAGGAACTGGCTCTTCTCCAATCCTACCACCAAATACTATTGCCACTATCTCGATCCTAATTCCCTAAGCTCCGCTGATGGAGGCTTTACCACATAAATGATCAATTGTTGTAATATTTGAGATCATCTTGAAATACAAACCTTAATTAGGCCAAGGTTAGCCATGTTAATGCTTGAGCTTGGTTCACGAGTAATGCAAACACCACCACAATTAAGCGAGTTTCCGTCTCCATTCTTAAATCCGATCGCCGTCGCCGGTTTGATGGCAAAGTAAGGCACGCAACTCTAGCATACAAATGGATCTCTTAGGGAGGAGCTTTTCTGTCCGAGCGTAAATATTTTCATTGCAAAGTGACACACCTTATAATATTTGAGTTTAAAGAAGAGATATTTTAAAAGAAATTATGTAAAAATGGGGTAAAGAAAGTCTGAATATATAGATCATTGCGCTCCTTGGCTTCACATTATTTAAACATGTACTCTCCATATACGCATATGCTGATTTAGCTTACACGAAGCTCCATGAACTTCTTTTGAATCTGGACAGTTTTTTGTATTTTTATATACTTTAAATTGTTTGAAAACAGTACAACTGTTGGCATTTTGATGAACAAAAGTACAGACATTCTCCACTGATTCAAGCAGTCCCACTATCCACAAAGCCTCATGTATTTGACCACTGCATCTTCTCCACTTGAAAGACCAACGTACTATATATATATATATATATATATATATATATTATTGACTCAAGCTGAAGTTAATTATATCTAGAAAATAATAAAGCTTGTAGGGATAATATGTGAAATTGAAATAGCAAATTATTGGCGAAATGATCGTCTAAGACATTTCTATATATTTGTTAAATTATCAATTATCTTATAGGAAAAGAAGGATTTTAGGTTGCTTTTATTGATGTAGAGGATATATTTTATGTATTATTTGAAACTTGTTGTGGTGCGACAAAAACGTGAAAGTAATTTTGAGTATTTTGTGAGAATCTTGTGTTCTAGGTTGTTACATTCTCCGAGCATTCACATTCTCAAGAATATAATGCTTATGAATCTCGATTCCCAAGAATGTGATTATCCGCACGTTTGAAAAATTATTAGGAATTTGATAGGATTTTCGGGAATATGAGATTTTTATGTTTGGTTTACTACTTTTAGGCTTCTTATAGGAAATATTTATTGATTCCAAAAAATCTTTATTTCTTTATCAAACAGATCCATTTTTGCTTGTCATAACTTTTTAAGCTTATTAACGCAATTCTAAACAGATTCAGCTCGAACTCAAAATCTTAGTCACTGGCCATTTCAAAAACGTAAATCAATAAAAAAATAATATATTTTATCATTTAATTAATATTTTTATAATATTAAAACATCGCAATTCACAACTTAAAGTCCGACCGTATTTGATCAATCCTTTAAATTTATTATTTCTTTTTGAATTATAATTCCACATCACTTGTAAATTTCCAATAAAAATACATCTCAATTTCATATAACTTTTAGTGGCATTTATTCGAGAAAAATCATCCATCCTTCCCTTTTCTTTTTTTCTTTTTCAAAAATCATTAATGTAAAAGAAAGAGAAGATTAAAATTAAAAAAAAAAGAAAAAAGCCTGGTGTCTTAAAGCTTTTGGTCTGAGAAAAAGAGAGAGTTAATAAGAAACCGAAAGAGGGGGATGATGACGTAGCCAGGCACGCCTCCACGCGCACATGAGCAGAGAACCAGAGGTCCTTGCCCTTGGGTTCCGAGACCGAGCAGCAAAAACCGATTCTATCCACTGAGAGATCTTTCTCTGGCTGGAGCTTTGTCAGGACACCCCTATCTTTGTCGGCCTAAAACATGGCCAACATCTGAAGCCTTTGAGGTAGAATCAGTTTAACACGCTCTGTATACTTGCTGCATCCGAGTCACTGCCATCTTTTGTCTTACCTGGCGGCCATGTGGAGGCTGCTTCGTGGGCCACCCCACCTGACGTGGACATTTTCATGTTTGATTGGGAGATATGCTCCTGCTCCTTCTCTTATCCTCCAGTCCTACTCCTACATTTTTGTTTGGTCCAAGTGATTGAGATTAAATAATATTTAAATATTATTGCTATTTTTTTTTAAGCAAATAATTCAAAAGTTCAAAGTATAAACAAATACTCAATAGTCCATTCTTTTTCTTTTATATATATATATATTAAAAAAAAAAAATCTCTCTCAAAAAAACTATAAAAAGTATCCTACAACAAGCTCTCTACTACTTCCCTAAGCATTGAAATTGCTACCGTGCTTCTTAATGCACTGGAAAGAGCTTTCGTATAACTTTTTTATTCATATTTTAACAAAAATATTTATCTCTCATCTTTTTACCTTTCATTGTGAATTATGTTAGAATTTTGTAAAAAATGTGAGTATGGATAAGGAACTTGTTAAAGGCATGTTTGGTATGAAAAATTATTATTTTATTGCAAGGTTAGGACTTTCGGTGTGGAATATGCTTAATCTTAGAGTATGATTTGTAGTGACGTTAAGTTAAGATGTCCGAAATTGAAGATGAGCATTCAAGGTAAGTAAATCCTTTTGTAATTATTGAACGTTTTTATTATAGCATATGTTTATCAAACTAATTATTCCTTAAACACATTTTTTTAACGAATGATTATGTTATGCGCTTAATGTTTCCAATAAATGTTTATGGCATTGAGACATATTTTATTATTAAAGGAATTATGATAATTGAATATATATTATGGATCCTCATGTACGAATAGCGGGCATACGAGTATACATGCTTGGCCATATGGTCCAGAGATTTTTGTTTATTATTACTTGGCTTTTGATCCAATTGTTTTATAGGTGACCAGTACAACCATGCATGATTAAGTGATGGTCACATAGACGACATTCTTTGTGGTGTGGATCACCTTAGGTTAAATCTAGTAAGGTGACTAGGGATGACGGTATGTTTGCTTCATCGAGGCACCAATGTAGTACTACAGGTCCCTTAGGACAAAGCAAACCTTATCGAAAAAGGGCTAAGGGCTCGAATATGTCATATGCAAGAAAGTTATGGATTATGTAATAATTGTATATAAGATTCATACTAGCATGATTTTTGCATCAAAATAATATGTGAATTGTCCCTGAGAGGAGATCTATCTATAAAACAGGAAGGAGTAGTCAAAAGGTCGTCGGTCCGAAGTCTAGAGGCACTTCAATGCTCAAGTTAGTAAACCCTAGCTGAGAAAGAATAAAGCTAGTTAAGGAGGGATAAGATAGTCTCCCTAGGCATGGTAGTGATGGATATATGGTTAATTTGTGGGTTCTTTATTTATTTTATTTTTTAAGTAGTTTCGTTTTTTGGATACTTGAGGATATATACAAGCAGACATGTGAAGGAATATAACAGTTGGTTCAAATGTCGCCCTTATGTCTCCATCAATTTCACACATGCATCAGGACAATAATTTCAAAGGGATATAGCATAGAGAAGATGGATTAGGCCCAAAATTAAGTAGAATGATTAAGTCAACAATTCAAGATTTTGAATGAACTATAATCCTGACCCTATAATTTTACATTGGATTAATGTCAGATTTACGGGTCATATTAAAATTTATCAGCTTTTATGTTACATATTAGATTTGGATAGTGTTGAAACAATTGTACGTACAATACTATAGTATCAAAAATTGTGAATACTTGTCAAACATAGTTAACATATTGATATAATAATATCAATAATATCAGTGACTTCTTCATCAGTCAAGTGTCAAGCTCACTTAGAGAATTCTGAGCCAAAGTCTTCGGGGAAGGGTCGCCAGAGGTGTGACATGCAATTGACATGATGATGGGCTGCAGGTGTACCTTGTGATAAATCTCGTTGGACCACAACCCCAAAGATAAACATATATATATATATATATATAATATGGCGTGGCTTAATTAAGTTGGCACTGCTATGGTTAATGTCTCCATTAATTAAGGGGCTAGATTTGCATGGCTTGCACTCGATCCATGGCGGGGACCTTTTCTTGTTGTATCTGATCTCCCTTTTATTATATGAAAGCTATGTTTCAATCATGTTGAACATGGCTGCCTCATTTCAATCTTGTTTACATATCCTTTTCTCCAAATCATATAATAACTCATATCTAACTTCATCAACAACTTCTTTTTTTCTCTCTATTCAAATCAGAAAAAACCGAGAATAGAAAATTACAAAGAACAGTCTTTGCTATTCATTTGTACATAGGGGTCGTAATTTGTGTTTGTGTGTCGAGTTCGAATCGTGTTGAGACATGTATATAAACTATAATCCTCTAATTTTATATTCACTACAAAAAAATATATTTTTTGTCATGGACCGTTAGTCATGTGTTAAGGGTGTTAACACGTTACTAAATGTTAGTGACGTGTCAATGGTAACGTGTTTAACGAGTTAAAAAATTGATCGTAACTACTATAAATATAATAACGTGTCATATTTTGACACTTTACCATTTAGTAACATGTTAGTTTTCACACGTTATCAAAATAGTGGTAACGTGTTAAGTTTAACATGTTACAAAAAATTTGTAACGTGTCATCATTGACATATTACAAAATTTTTATAACGTATTAAACTTAACACGTCACCTTAAAGTGACGTGTGAAATTCACGTCACTAAATAGTGACGTGTCACAGTCAACCCGTCACCATTTGTGATAGATTTATTTATTTTTCCTCTCATTTTCTCTGGTCGTTATACTAGAAGAAAAGAGCTAGAGTGTACTACGCACAGGAGAAGAAAAGAGAAAGAGGGGGGGGGGAAAGAGAAAGGAGGAAGAAGAAGGGGGGAAGGGCTACACGCGTATGCGCATGCCCGAGGCCATTTAGTAATATGCCACATGTGGCACGTTACTAATTTTGTAACGAGCACATATGGCACGTTACTAATTTGGTAATGTACGACAATGGCACGACTATATCGTTGAATAGTAAGTCGAGTTATTGGTATTGCGATTGAGCGCATGCTAAGTCCCTGTTATTGTGATCGAGCGCAAGCGGTGGGGATAAAACTTTTGGTAACATGTTAAATTAACACGTTACAAAATTGTAATATGTCAAGTTAACATGTTACAATTTAGTAACATGTCAACTTGACACGTTATCAAAATTTTAACGTGTCAACTTGACACGTTAACAAATTATATGTGTCAAAATGACATGTTACTTTTTAATAACGTGTCAGTTGCACACGTTACAAAAAGATGACGTGTTAAATTGACATGTCATCTTTTGGTAACGTGGCAGTTTTAACACGTCACCAAACAGTAACGTGTGGGAATTGACACGTTATTAAGGATTTTAGTAACGTGTTAGAAACTAACACGTCACAATATGGTGACGTGGCAATAAGTAGTGAACAGTTGTCACGCCATTAAACGCCCATATTTTTATAAATTGACATGTCATCTTTTGGTAACATGGCAGTTTTAACACGTCACCAAACAGTTACATGTGGGAACTGACATGTTATTAAGGATTTTAATTTAGTAACGTGTTGGAAACTAACATGTCACAATATGGTGACGTGGCAATAAGTATTGAACAGTTGCCACGTCACTAAACGCCTATATTTTTATATTGATTAGATTCGCGTCTGATTCGTGGATCATGTCAAAAATTATTTATCAGATACATTGAATATGCAGACGTCCGTCCACGGCCATACATGTGGAAATTGTGGCTTCAAATAATTTGTCTCATCATTCACTCACTCATTCATTCATGGCTTACCTCCATCGCAGGTTCTTTCATGGCCATACCTTGAGATGGCCCGTCCTATTTAATGTTCCAAGTGGATGGATCCAGTTCGGACCCCTGCTTCGGCTCCGTGTAGGGTCCAACCCCTCCAAATGCCAGCTTTCTGGGTATTCCTTCCCCTTCAAGTTTTTGTCTTCATTTCTTTCTCCAAAGGAATAATAGACCTTCCACCTGTCTTTCTCCCTCTCAGATCTCTCTTATTTATTTTTTATTTTTTTTCAACTCTTGTGGTAGGCTTTGAATCAGTGTTCTAAATTTTGTTATATATATATATATATATATATATATATATATATATATATATTGAGTAATACTATATACTTCACTCTCATTTCGCCATCATTCTAGTGAATTTAGTTCATCAGCTCTTGAAAATTTAAGACTAATGGGTATTGTCACGTAGTCAAATGAGATAGGAGTAGGATGAAGATGTATGACCTATTTGGGTGTGCGTTGAGAGGTTTAAAAATGTATTTAATACTCAAAAAGTCCATTTAAAGAAAAAAAGTAATTATTTGGTAAAAAAAATTAAAAGCGTTTTTAGAAGTTCAAAAAGTCTAAAATTACCAAAAACACACCAAAAAGCGTCTTTTTAACTTAAATACTATATTTTCCAAACACAATATCAAACATATTCGTAATATGTAGCACATTCACATGAAGCTAGCCAACTTTGTAACAAAAATTAGCCAAAAAAATAGCCCCATTCGACTAGCTACTTTGACCTACCGTGCTAAGCAAATTTGCTTATTATTATAGCTTAACAATACATGAAAAAAAATTTTTTGATTCTCGCTCCTCTAAATAAAATAATGAAAGTGAATAATTACAATGTAAAGCTTAAGTGCTTTAAAAAAGTGAGTAGCAAGAATTAAAAAAAAAAAAATGCAATTAATTCTTCAGTTAAACATTATTGAGTCGAATGTAAATGCTCCGAATTATCCAAATATTCTTTACCCGCTACCAAACTCGTGCGTCTAAATCTTTCTATTTAACCTATTTTAGACTATATTTACATTTTAACATACGAATTCTTACATTGTTTTCAAAACTTTTCCAAGTTTGGTAAAAGAAAAACCATTGATTTGATTTGATTTTTTTTTTTTTTTTGGTTATATAATGAGATTTATAAACCTTTTTCGTTAATGTATCTCATTTCTTTGTTGATTATTATGTATAAGAATCTTTAATATTTAGTTTTCAAATATATAAGATGGTATGAATCTATTCTTGACCTTATATATATATATAAGCTAGAAAGGAATTATGAACTTATTCATCCCTTCCTTGACACGGAGTGAAGATCTTCAGAATCGTACGGAGTTTCTGAAAATAAAATCAAATTCTAACCGACGGATTTTATTTGTAGTACGTGGAAGGAAGTATTGAGTGGTATCAACTACCAACTATATATCAATGCACCCTCCATAAGGAATTACTTATTCCCTTTTATTTATGAGGGTCAACAACCCACTTGTAATTTTATAGTTTGTAAAATTCCAAATAAAGGGCTAGATGCAAATCTTTTAATTGGAAAACAAATGTTAATAATGGTTTCCCATATTTTAAATAATTTTTTTTATGTCAATTATTTTAAAAAATTAAAATAATAATTACAACACGTAAAATATTAAATAAGTATGAAAAGTAATATTAATTTTGCTCAAAAGTTTTGATGATTATGCACTCCAACTCTCCATTTGGTAATTCAAATCATCATTATATTCCCAATACAAAACCTTATCTGCATTATGTAATGGTGGCTCGGGCTTTAATTCCAGAAAGAACAAAGCGAAAGGAAACTGATAATTCTTTATAATTTAAAAGTCACATTACAATTGAAAAGATACTAAAAAAATACTAGAAGAACACTTAACATTTATATATATATATATATATATATGAATGAGTGTTTCCTAATACAGCTATTTTTTCACATAAAATTATATGAAAATTGCTTTATTTATTATTTTTTGGAGTGTTTTTTCCTCTTTAGTGAAAAAAAGGGTTATCTTAGTCCTAACAAAAATGAAATTTGCAGCGCAATTCTTAAGTCGTGGACCACACCAACCACTCACACCACGAAAAGTGTCACTCACGGACCACCCCCCCCACCCCCCACCCCCCACACACACAACAACATTTAAATTATCAAAAGGCACTAAGAATCTCATCCCGAAGCGCGTGTATGGAACTCTACAGCGCTTGTAATTTTTGTACGAGGAGTCAATAAAACACACAAACACGAGACCTAATATTGACCCATTTTTACTTTTAATTATTTTGATTTTCAATTATTTGTTTTTAATAATTAAATCCTAAAAGCCCTTAAATAGACTGACATTTCGGCCGCTTTTGTCTCACTCGCTTCTATAAAGCGCCAATCCTTACCTTCACCTCAAGAAATTCTCTTAACCTACGCACCCTTGTACACACACCACAGGCTCTCTCATGGACAAGGCTGTACCCGAGCCGTGGAGACCGGACCCGGTCCAGTCATCGATGTTCCGGCCGCCCGAGACCCCGCGGGAGCCCATGGAGTTTCTGTCCCGGTCATGGAGCGTGTCGGCTCTGGAGGTCTCGAAGGCTCTGGCCCCTCCACATATGGTGGCCTTGTCAAAGACCTCCAGTGGTGTTGTTAATGGCGGAGCTATAATGGAGGACTTGGCGGCGGAGTTGGAGGAGAATGCTACGGTTTCTGGGAACCCTTTTTCGTTTGCTTCTTCCGAGACCTCGCAGATGGTCATGGACAGGATCATGTCACAGTCGGTGAGTAGTGCTGTTGGTGTGTGGAAACGGAGAGGAGATGACCAGGGTCCAGGACCAACCTAGGGCGTGTGTGGACAAATATTGGGATTTTTGGGGTTTGTTGGGGTTGATCGAAACTTTGGTTTTAGCTGGCTTTTCTCTTTTTGTTTTTTGTTCTCTTTCACTTAAAGAGTTTATCTTACTCTGGCTTTTCCTTAAAAAAATTTGACTAGTTTTTCTTGTTTTGTTTTCTATTTGTTGTTTTTTCTGGTGTTTTGTTTCTGGGTTTTGATTCTTGTCTCCAACTCGGTAAAATTCATGAAAACTAGTTCCAAAAATTTTGGGTGGCTTTCTATTTCGCATATGTATCTCAAAATTTTGCTTCTCCCTGTGTGTGTGCAAACAAGAAATCTACACATGCTTTCCTTTTATTTGCCACCTTCGCCTATGCTGTTCTTGAATTTGTGTTGCTTCATCTTGTCAATTAAAATTTGGTAGACAAAAGCCAACATAGCTCTGATACATTTATGTTTTATTTCTTACTTCAATTGTCCATTTTTGGGTCCAACTCTCTCTCAAGCACAAAACCACAAGGATCCTTTTTTAATCACTTTCTTTAATTTATTTAGTCAAATACTAACACGCCACGGTCTCTGTCTTTGCAGCAGGAGGTATCCCCACGCACCTCAGGCAGGCTCTCACACAGCAGTGGCCCTCTCAACGGCTCCTTAACCGACAGCCCACCTGTTTCCCCCTCTGAAATGGACGACAACAAGGTTTCCCTCTCTCTCTCTCTCTCTTTCTCTCTCCGGCGACCACCCACACGGTCACCGGAATCTCTCTCTCTCTCACACGCACACCCACACATGGAGACACAAACATACATACAAATACAAGTCGTACTCGTACATGTTATGCTCTTTCTGTTGCTAAAAAGCACGAACAGTGGGGTTTCCTTTACAAAGCTGAGCAGTCGCAGAGGCAGAGCAAACATATCCCAGGCTTTCTCTGTAACCAACGTCCTTTAATCGCACCCAGAGAGAGACTCGACTTCTGGTTTCTCTCTCTTTAATGCAAAAGTTAATAATAGCACCGCACCCATGGAATTTCAATTCACGTACTGTTATTGCAAATTCAACAACCATAACTATGACCAAATTACCCATTAGTCCAAACACTTAAATCAATTTTGCCTTGGAAGAAGGAAAAGCTCCCCCCAAAGTGCATAAACTTGCAGAGAACAGGGTGGGTTTGTACTTGTGACTCCAATTTGTTCACATATTGCCCCCTTATTTACCTTGTAATTTACCTCAACTGCCACTGAATAATTGTTCCCCTCTGCTTCTTTGTACCCATTGAATGAATTTGTTTGGAGAGATATTAAATTAAATAGTAAGTACAGCGTGCATGTCACACCCAAATCTGTCCTCTTTACCCTTTTGTAACAAACACGCCTGGATGCCCCGGCCTTATATCTCGTCCCACTCCGGTGCATTGATGTCTCCTGGACCCCAAAAACGTATGAAGATTCTCTTATATTCCTTGAGAGTGATTAGAAGGTTAAATGTTGAGTTATTAAATTAAATATGATAATTAATTTTTTTAGAATTTGATTTATATGTATCTCAAAAAATTTAATTGAAATGCAATTTCTGTGTAACAAACAATATCTCATCTTCTAATGCAGTTTTGCCGCTCAAACAACCCACAAAACACCCAGTTTCGTACTTCAGCCACACCGGGCGGCGGCTTTGGCAGTACCGCCCAAACGGGCGGCGGGGGCAAGACCGTGGGGAGGTGGCTGAAGGACCGGAGGGAAAAGAAGAAAGAGGAGACGAGGGCCCTTAACGCCCAGCTCCATGCCGCTGTTTCCGTGGCCGGGGTGGCTTCTGCTGTGGCCGCGATTGCTGCTGCCACGGCCGCCTCTTCTGGGTCTCGCAAGGACGAGCAAATGGCCAAGACTGACATGGCGGTGGCATCCGCCGCGACATTGGTGGCCGCCCAATGCGTGGAGGCGGCAGAGGCGATGGGGGCCGAGCGCGAGCACCTAGCGGCGGTGGTGAGCTCCGCCGTCAATGTCAGGTCGGCTGGGGATATAATGACATTAACAGCCGCGGCGGCGACAGGTGATAATACTAAGTAAATTTCTGTTAATTCTATTGCAGGGGCAGTTTTGGAATAGAGTAGTAATTTTTAATTTGTTATTGACGAAATTGTCCCTCAGCTCTACGTGGGGCGGCCACGTTGAAGGCAAGGACATTGAAGGAAGTGTGGAACATAGCGGCCGTTATACCGGTGGAGAAAGGGATGGGGGTTAGTGGTAACGGCAGTAACGGTAGTTCCAACAGTAGTTACAGTGGTGAGCTTGTTCCTGAAGAGAATTTCCTGGGCATCTGTAGTAGGGAATTGCTTTCTAGAGGCTGTGAGCTCCTCAAGCGCACCCGCAAAGGTAATAATTTCTATTCACTTTCATATATATTATTTCAAATTATAAGCAGGCAGGTAATTTCTTTGTTTATCTGGGAAAATTATTGCTTTTTTACTGGAAGCAGAGTACTGTTACATATATCTTTACTAATAATCTAAGTTAAGTGTTGGAGATTATATATTTCTTTTTAGCTGTACAAATTTGGATATGCTCACAAATTTAGCTGTACAAATTGTTTATGCAGGTGATCTTCATTGGAAAATTGTCTCTGTTTACATAAACAGAACGAACCAGGTAGTCTTTCTATGCTAAAATATCCAATCACTTAATAATTTTTGAATCAATTAGACTTTTGGTTATGAGTGTGAAACGATGGGTAAAAAGGTTTCAGGGTGAAAGTTATGAAAGACTGAGCATGATGAAATAAATGGCTCTTTCTCTCTTTATTGTCTTGCTTCTTTGGAATCTTTTAATCTTTGAAACTTCTTTTTGTGCAGGTTATGTTGAAGATGAAGAGCAGGCATGTCGCTGGGACCATCACGAAAAAGAAAAAGAGTAAGGAATTGCTTTGTCTTTCTCTAATAATTTGAACAGAATTGGAGGTGGGTCTTCTTCTATTTGGGGATTTGTGAAAGCAATTGGGCACTAAAGGGAGAAAAAGATCAAAAGGATTCAACTTTAATTGCATCTCTTTTGAATTTACAGATGTGGTGTTGGAGGTGATTAAAGATATGCCAGCATGGCCCGGCCGCCACTTGCTGGAAGGGGGTGAGCACCGCCGATACTTTGGGTTGAAGACGGTGCTGCGCGGAGTGGTAGAATTCGAGTGCAGGAACCAGAGAGAATATGATATATGGACTCAAGGTGTCTCAAGGCTCATCTCCATTGCTGCTGAAAAGAATACCAAGCATAGAGTTTGAAATTGTGGCTCTTCACATGCTTGCTTGGAGGAAATTTTGGCCAATGGCAATGTTGGGACTAGGATTTATGGCCCTATGAACATAATAGGTATCATCTTAAAGCTTGGTGGGGGCTGGTGTTTTTTGGGTTCCTAATGTAAAAAGGAGAAATGAAAAAGATTAGTTATTATCCAGATGGGTCACTTTAGTGTTGGGGGGAATATTTATGGAGCTTTTCTTTTTGTTTCTGAATGGAAAAAGTAAAGTTGAATTAAAATCAAAGTAACACCATGTGATCCTAGTCTTTGTTGTTTGATTGTTGATATATAAAAGAAAAGAAAAGAAAAAGAAAAGCAGTATCTTGGACTGGGACAGTCAAAAAGAGAAGGAAGGAAGGGATCCAAGCTGATTTTTAGAAGAAGATAAGGACATGTGGGGGATTCTATGTGTTGTAGGTTTTTGGCTTGTTCCTTGATTGTTTTTGGCACTTTGTTTATAAGAGACTTTTAAGGATTCTGCTGTGCTGGAACCATGATTGTCTTCTTCTGTAATCTTCCACTTTATATAATAATTCTGATTGGATTAAGTGAATCAAGGTTTGTGACAATAATATTCTATTAGAATGACACCTGCACTGTCGGAGAATGTTTGATATTAAAAATATGTTTATGTTAAAGATCAGCACTTCCAAACCCAAACCTAGAGAATAGTATGTAATTAGATTCATTAATGGTGTCCCAAAAACGGACCATTAACGAGCCAAGCTTTTTTAAGGGTCGTACAAGACGGTAATAATAAATGGCAAAGGGGCACGGTGAGGGGGAATGAATGCAGACCACCAAAATCTCAAATCTCGACAACAATTCAATTCATTTAGATAAAGTATTTGGGGATAAAAATTGATTTCATTTTGATATTATTTTTTCAAACATACATAACAAAAAGCTTATTTCTCTCTAAATTTGCCTAAGAATTGGTTGTATTTAACTTTTAAGCTTCAGTATGAATGAATGTAGAAAGGGGCAGCAGCGGTGGAATAATTGGATGTGTAGGCCAATCAAACTGAGGGTAGGCCCACCAGCAAATGTGTGGTTTATTGAGGCCTCTTTGGTGCAACTAGGGCTTTCTCCTAACGGAGTTTAGGCCATCTTCTACAATAGTCAATAGCCTCACGTTTAATATTAAACCTTCAATATATTATATCATTAATATCTTCTTTTTTATTTATTTATTTGTAAGTATGAAGGAAATATATGATTAAGAATTAATCATGTATTTGAGTTGTTGCTCATGATAGATTTGGGTATAAAATTATTTTTATTATAATAGGGCCAGGACAAAGTTTTTTTTTTTTTTTTTTTATATATATATATATATATATATATATATATATATATATATATATTGGGGCCAAGCTTAATCATTTTTTTTTTCCAAATATATGGATTTTTCTATTTATATATTATTTTTAATTATTTTAGAAAATATGTCACCAACTTATGGGATGATAATACATCATTTGAGAACCAACTTTTTAAAAAACAATTTAAAAAGTATAACATTTCTCATTTTCAAGGCATAACGAATACCGACCCTCCCCTCCCCCGATAGGATGAATGTCCTCAATGCCTCTTGTTTTGGGTGAAGAGTAAAAGAATTCTTTAGAATGACGTATTGCATTTGCTTCCATGAAAATTCACAGGGGCATTTGTCTTCTATTTATAATAAAATAAAGAATACAACCTTTCACACTCTTAATATTACTACAACTCTATTTACTTATTTAGAGGTAGTTTTTAGATGGGGTGATTAGTTAAATTCCATTTTATAGTAATCGATATAATATCACTGTCTCTCTTCATTGTAGATTTGAGTTTTGAGAAGTAGGAGGATCTGCCTTTGCAGCTCAATGGGATTTGTTCCAATTTGGTGCACACCTTTAAGCCCAAACTCATCTTGCACTCTATATTTTGGGCCAAAACTGAACCCTCAAGAAGAATTGGGCCATTTTCCACTTCCCTACACTTCCAAGTTCAAAGATCTAACCCTCATAGGCTGGCTGAGGCTATAAATACCACACAATCAACTTATCCAGAAAGTAGACTTTGAAGCTTCATACATTTTACAGGGTGATTAAGCTTTGAAGCTTCAAAAAGGGCCATGACTTCTGCTTCTGCAACTGATACCACAAGAAATGTTTTTGATGTTGGCAAGTATGAAACACTGCTTCGAACAGTTGAAACTGGGACTTGCGCCACAAAGTCTAAACTTCCTTTCCCACCTCCAAAGCCGCTTCTGATTGCCATGCCATCTGATGCAGGTGAATTCCCAATTCTTGTCTTCCTCCATGGTTACTTTCTCTACAACTCTTTTTATTCTCAGCTTATCCAACACATCGCTTCTCATGGATTCATTGTCATCGCCCCTCAGGCAAGTCTCCCTCTCTCCCTCTCTCTCTCAGATATGCACAATTTATCTTATCCAAATGCTTTATATATATATATATATATATATATATATATATATATATATGTTGACACACTTGTTCAATCCAATGGAAAAGAATTGGATCTAAGAAGGCAAAACATGTGAATTATTGTGCTTTCATTTTCACTAGACAAATAATTAATGGAAGCTCAATTGTTTCTACCATGTGGCATGTTTTGAGTGTAAATAGTGGAACTCAAAATACCAGAGAGGCTCTCACTCAATCTATTCGAGCTACCTATGCTGGCATCAAATTGCCGTTTTTGTCTTCATTCTTAATTTGAAATCCATGCTGCGGATAATTCTCCTTTCTTTACTTGCTAGAAACGTTTGCCTTGAGTTACTTCCTCCAGTTGCTCACATGATACACCCTTGTTTGCTTTCTCTCTTGGTTTTTTTTTTTTTTTTTTTTTTTTTTTTTTAACTGAAAACCTTATTGGCAATGTTTGCCAATCATTCTTCTTCCGTTTTGATTCTTTACCAGGACTTTCCAATCCATTTGAATCACATTCACATGTCATGTCTCACATACTACAATTGTATATAAGTTCTTGGACACCATTTCAATTCCTTACAAGCCGGTTTTTAAAGATGAGTTATACCTAAGATTTGTATCTCGTCAAATATAGGATTTAATGCAGTTCGTCGAGTATGGGAATCGAGCAGGTTAACGGAGTGAACGACTTATAGATTTGCCATTTATTCCTGAGATTCTTCTAGCCACTCATGTTACTTAACCAGTGCCCTTATGCCTTGATGTAATCCTCATTGTGCTGTGTCTATTTCAAATGAGAATGAGCTGATCAACTATTTGAGCAGATTGCAGTTTGACTAAATCCGAAAAAAAGAAACCCAAAAATATAGTGGAAATTATTGTTAATGACACATTTCTGCTTTGCATTGAACAGTTATACACCGTGGCTGGACCAGATGCAACTGATGACATTAAGTCCACTGTGGCCACAACAAATTGGTTATCAGAAGGACTCCATTACTTGCTTCCACCACATGTGCAGCCAAATATAACAAAGCTAGGACTCGCCGGCCATAGCCGTGGCGGCAAGGCTGCCTTTGCGGTTGCTCTTGGAAAAGCAGCAACTTCTCTAAAGTTCTCTGCTTTAATAGGCATTGACCCAGTTGATGGAATGGACAAAGGGAAACAAACCCCTCCTCCAGTACTCACCTATGTTCCTCATTCATTTGAGCTTGATATGGCTGCAATGGTGATTGGTACGGAATTGGGTGAAATGAAAAAGAATCCTCTGTTTCCTGCTCCTGCTCCAAAGGGAGTTAACCATGAGGATTTCTTTAATGAATGTCAAAAACCAGCTTGTCATTTTCTTGTGAAGGATTTTGGTCATGTTGATATGTTAGATGATGATACCAAGGGGATTAGAGGGAAAGCTACATACTGTTTGTGTAAGAATGGGAAGTCTAGGGAACCCATGAGGAGGTTTGTTGGAGGAATTGTTGTTGCATTCATGAAAGCTTATCTGCTTGGTGATAACACTGACTTGTTGGCTATAAGAGATGGGCCTGAGACTGCACCAGTGGAGCTCAAAACTATTGAATTTCTAGTTTGAACTTTAATTGAAGAAGGCTGCTACAAGAAGAATAGCTATATAGTTGCTGGCAGAAATTCATACTTACAATAAAACTACTATTTACTTTTACAAATTCTATGATGAATTTACCACTCTTTGAAGATGATGAATTTGACCCTCTTAAATTGTTATTATTTTTGTAATGTCCTTTCTAAAGTTCAATTTCTCTCAATTTAATGTATTGAACTTTGAATTTTTTTTTTTTTTTTTTTTTTTTTTTTTTTTTTTTTTCCAATTTTTAAGTACCCAGAAGCAAGAGCTAGCTAGTCTTTTACTTGAGCAAGCCCATAGATGAGGGACAGGATCCCCTTTTAATTTGGGATCCACCTCTTATCCCCTTGAAAGGGATTTGAGCAGGGGGGGTTCTTCAGTTTGGAACAAAAAATCCTTTTCTTATGATCTCTCAATTATTATCCACTAGCCTTTTTTTTTTTTTTTTTTTTTCAAGAAATCTTCTTAAGAAATAGTAATAAAAAAGCGACCAAAGAAGAAGAGAGAAAGTGAAAGAGAAAATAATAAACTATTTTTTGTTGTGTGAACAAAACTTATTTACTGTTCACACTAGAAGAAAAAATTTAGGAAAATTTTCATTTATTTTTCTTGAATTCTCACCATTTTTACAATTTATCTTATAAAGTTTAAAACCTCTCAATTTAATGTATCGAACTTTGAATTTTTTTTTCAATGTTCCAAATTTTCCGTTAAATTCCAACAAAATTTTCAAAATATCCTCATTTGTTTTAAGAAAAAAGAAAGAAAAAAATTGTAAAGGTTAAGGTGTTGGTCCCAAGTTAATGGTATTTGCAAAAATACTCATACTTCAATCTTTGAAAAAAAAATTAGAGTATTTTGAAAATTTTGTTGGGATTTAACGAAAAATTCTAACGGATACGAGACATTAAAAAAAATTAAAAGTTCAATACACTAAATTGAGAGGTTTTTGAACTTTATAAGAGAAATTATTACAAAAATGGTGACCGTTCAAGAAAAGTTAGAGAAGTTTTCCTTAAATTTTTTCTTCTAGTGTGAACTACAAAAAAATAGTTTATTATTTTCTCTTTCACTTTTTCTCTTCTCGTTTGGTCTCTTTTTTATTACTATTTTTTAAGAAGATTTCTTGAAAGAAAAAAATAATTAAATTAAAAAAAAAAAATTAAAAAAGGCTAGTGGATAATAATTGAGAGATTATAAGGAAAGGATTTTTTGTTCCAAACTGTAGAACCCTCTGTTCCAAAAAAAAAAAAAAAAAAAAAAAAAAAGAAAAGAAAAAGAAAAAACTGCTCAAATCCCTCTCAAGGGATAAGAGGGGAGGATCCCAAATGAAAAGGGATCCTGTCCCTCATCTGTAGGCTTGCTCAAGTAAAAGACTAGCTAGCTCTTGCTTTTGGGTACGTAAAGCTGTTGGATCAGAATTAGTGGTTTACAAAAGCTTTTTTTAAAAAAAAAAGAAAAGAAAAGAAAAGAAAAAGAAAACAGAAATTATTTGTAGATTGCTTAATTAATATCTTTAAGAGTGATTTTACTTTTTCGGAATTTTATGAAGCTTTGACGGATTTTGAGTTAAATATTACAAATAAAGTTCACAAGTTCCTATATGAGAAAATGGTGTCTAATGATATGTTAATTAGTAGATGCTAATTAGTAGGTATATTTCTGCCTGGGGAAATATGAGTTATTAGTTCTAACAATAGGTTTGAGAAAATTTCCTCCAACTCAGTCCTAGCACAAAATGTATTTTAGTTAGTCTAACAAATCTGTTAGTTTTTAAGTTGGCTAATTCGGTGTTTAAAAGTGTAATTTCTTTTTGGTTGAAGCTTCATTTGCAAGAACGTTCGCTAGCATCTAAACGGTTGCATTACATAATAAAACCCTAGAGCTTTGTTCGCTGGACCATCTGAATGTGATGTGTTACATAGTAAGACCCAAGAGATTTGTTCGTTGCATGTTCGCAAGTCCGTCTGAACAAGTGATGCCACATCTGAACGAAAGTCAATTCTGTTCGAACATAAGTATGTTGTTGCCGCTTTATGTTTTCCATCTTCAGCTTGAACTTCTATAAAACTTTAATTCTGTTCGAACGAGATTGTCAACTGTCCAAACACTACCGCAAATTTTCCATAATAAGATTTTCATTTCAGTAAAGAAACCTAAGTCTCAATTACCTATATATAGGACTCTATGTAGCCTGATTTTGCTAAGCAATTGAGAGGTCAAATTTTATATTGTGCCAAAAGAGGATTATCAATATTCAAAGTTTCAAAACTATTTTTTCTTAGAGTGTTGATGTGTTTGAGAAGCCGTTTTGTTAATCAACGATAAGAAGTCTATCGGAAGATCTGATAAAGGATAATCACTTTAAGAAGATTGTCAAGCTAGAAGACAAGCGGAAAGCTTGTTGATCTTACAGAGTCTAGGAGTTGCAAGGAGTTGTAAGTGTTCTTGTGTCTGTAATCTGAATTTTCTATTAGCAATTTACTGGATTTGACTGTCTCGATGAGGCTTTACTTTTAAAGAGTTTTCTAAAATGTTTCATTCGTCACCAAAATATATTTGTCTACGTGATTTATTGTTTTACAAATTTTGATGATTGATTGTTGCTTGCTTCTTAATTTTAATTCCGCATTATTTTTTTAAAACACAAATTCATCCCCTTTAGGTGTATTTGGAGTTTAGTTTATATTTTCAAAATCTAACAAAAGTGAAAAAAGAGATAATATTAATTGAATAATTTGAATTTAACTAAACAAACATTTTAACAAAATTTTAAAAGAGCTGGAATTTATCAATGTACTTGTCTACACAAAAATAGAAAATAAATAAATAAAAACAAAAAGGTAAAAAAGATGAAAAGATCACACATTTCTATTCTTTCTTTTCAATTCTTTTTGGCCCTAGTTTGGAGAGTTATTGTATGTAGGTTATAATTGCATATCAAAGGTTCGAAGAATATAGGTCGTGGAGAAGTGAAAGATTGACAAGAGCACTCCCCGAGCAGTCTAAATAACATGAGTCATGACTCATGAGAGCTCGTGGGAAGTGAAAGATTGACAAGAGCACTCTCCCTCCCTCCCTCACTGGCAGCACCAACAACACTGTCAAATCAAATATCACTTCATAATTAAAATCATCTCTTTTTTTCTTTTTCTTTCTCTGATTATCATAAGTGATGAAGAGTGTCAACTGTCATGTGTGGGGGAATGGGCAAACTGACTCTACCTTCAGGTTTAAAATATACACACATTTCTGGACCATCGGCCCATCCTTCTCATCTCTTGGTTCAACTTGCCCCCACCTAATTCAGAATTTCACACTTTTTTAATTATTATATAAATTATTATTACTAATATAGAAATTATTATAAATAAAAATGTCAGGCCTCGTGAAGGAGCAGCTTATCAGACTATCAGTTACTACAACATCTATGGCATTTTTCGTGGGTGTCGGGGGAATTGGAATTTTGAGATAATTCTCTCTTTGATTTTCTTTTTACCCTCATTTAATACCAAAAAAACACACTGCTACGGCTAAGTTTTCAGCCTCAAAGTCTGCAGCAGGAGCTCATACCCCTTATGGGGGCATATAGGGTGTGAACTACTATATATACTCATAGTTTGGCCAATTTTCAATAATTTTTAGGTTTATTCACAGTGTTTAATTGTATTGAAGAAGTGTTTGTTGGCCAATCCCACTCATATTTTTTTGTTTTTCTTTTGGCTTGACCTGACCACACTAAAATTATCAAGATTGATTTGTCGCTTCATACGTCATTTTTCAGCCATGCATTTTATATTTACAATAAGTCTCCTTCGAAGAACAGCTAACTAACATCTTTACGAAATCTCATTCATTGGGACAGTTCAGTAATCGTATTTTCAAACTTAAGTTGATTTCATCATCTAAAGTTTAAAGGGGGTGTCACTATGTATAGTATGTTATCATTAGTTACCTTATTACCATATTTGTAATACAATATTTTCATACTATTCTCAACATACTATGGTAATTAATATTTACTATCATGTTAGTTGTTGGCCTCATTCAACTATAAATAAATATAGATGTTGACACATAAAAATACAAGCTTTCTTTTCTACAATTCTATTTTATTTATGTTGTACTTTTTCTTCAATAATTTTTCCCCTCCCATTGCAAGTATATATATGATCACCAAAAGAAAATGTGAGGCTAGTAATAACTACTAAGTGCATTATTGGTTTACACAAGTTACCACAACAAGCCACTTGTTGACAAACGTAGGAACTATTCTTTCTCAAACTAGGAAAATAGAGCTCGCTTGGGTTAGCTTGAAAGTAATGCTATAAGTCTTTCTATAATCTTTTTAGAGTTATTTTAAATGTGATGTGGCTTTTAAAATTACACATAGATCAAAATTTAATACATCACATCTCAAATTTAACGGTAATTTTAAAAGCCACATTATATTTGAGAGGATCATAAGATGACTCTAAAAAGACTTATAACATTACTCTTAGCTAAAGGCTTTGGAACGAACCTGCTTGCACTGATTACAGGTGTCTTCTTCTAGACTTTCCTTGGCTTAGCCCTAAGGCAAAGGAAAAGGATTGTCTCCAGTATCCTAAGGCAAACACAGTTTCTGGAAAAAAATCTTAAAAATATCTTGTTATATGCATATATACGGGTGAAGTAAAACAGCACACGACGTGCCACGCGCGCCTGTGCAATTTTTTTTTTTTAATTATAAAAAAAAAAAAAAAAAAAAAAAAAAAAAAATTTGCACAGGCGTGCGTTGCACGCTGTGTGCTGTGTATCACGTCTCGCATATATACACACACGAGTTTATTGTGTTTATCTCGATAGGAATCTAAATTCTGACTAGCATGAATGCAATAAGGTAATAATTGAATGTAATTGTAACGAAATGTGCATATGATGATTAATTTAGCCGGTTGCTATCTTTTTTCACTTTGGTTAACTCATCTACAAAATTATCTAATTAAGTTGAGAAGAAGATAAACGGAAGAGATTAATTGTGTCTATTAATCTATCGAGGCATGACTATAGTAATATCTATTTGCTAGAAGCCGCACAAGAATGACCTAGAGTTTATACGGTGAAAACTACAAACGCTTTTTAAAATTTGACTGATTCATAATCTGACTCAGTTTCACTCGAACATAAATGAAAACTAAAATAATTTACACTAAATAGACATAAAAAAATTTCATTATCATAGTGTGTACCTAACCATTTTAAAAACTAATATCTCTCACTGCTCATCTCTCTCTCTCTCTCTATATATATATATATATATATATATAAAGATTAAGATAATGTTACGCATGAATGGCGTAAGCTAAGAGTACCATCCTCGTCAGAACGAACAAAGTAATTACGGGCAAGCGAGGAGGGCATATTTGGAAACAAACAATAACGAGAGACTTTTGAGGTACGCTACGTAGGAGAAAAAAATGGATTTCCGTAGAGAAATGAATGCTGTCGACTGTCGTATCTCTCATCAGCAGCGAGAGCGATCGAGGGATCGGAGAGATCGTATAGAAAGAAAGAAAAAAAGAAAAAAAGAAAAAAAAAAAAGAAAAGGAAAAGACAGGTGGGGGCATAGGGAAAACCAGCCAACAGATTGCAGAACAACAACAACGAAACAAACAAATGTCATGTCCTTTGTTTTTCTCCTTTGATGCTCTTTCTCAATAGTTGTCAATGGGGCATAATATTTACATATTACATATTACAAATAAATAATAGAAATGGATAGATCGCGGTAATTGTCTTTTAACATATATATCTATCCTCTGGATTCACACCATTTCCCCCATTCCTCCCTTCTCTGCGTGCATTGCCCCCAGCAAAGATTATCCATCATTTATCACTTTGCACTATTTAGAATGCAGTAGGATATCGTGCAATAATGTTGCAGTACATGGACCATACTAAGAAATACTGAGGATTATTTCCTCACCCACTTAAAATAGCATACAAATAAGATTGAAACATTGTACTTTTGCACTCTCTTCATTAATTACTTTCTCCTCTAACAACATATATCTTAACTAATTACACGTTTAACTTCCATTTTTGAACTATCATATATAATTAAAGTAACACATGAGAAAGGAGAGGGAGGAGGGAGGAGGGAGGAGAGAGATCGATCCCTCTCCTCTCGATAATATCACCTAAATTCTTACATTCCCAACGTTCTCAGCAACAATAATTATAATTATAATATAAAAGCCTAGAAAAGAAGCACGCATGAGAGGAGAGCAATCTAGCTAGTTAAATTATTACTTGAAGAAGAAGAAGAAAAAAGAAAGAAAGAAAAAAAAAAAAACTGATATATCTACTTGTTTCTTTCTCTTCATCTGTGTTTGTTTTGTTTCTTTCAAGGCATAAAGAGCTTCTTCCCGCACTGGCACCGCCAAGCTTCAGGGTAGTACTCAAGGGGGGTGGTGAGGCCAGGGTGGATCGGCACGTGCACAGGATTACAAGGCGAGCATCTACCGCACTTGGATCGGCACGAGGGTGGCGACGACCCGAGACCAAGCGGCGTCCTCCGGGTCAACCCGAATATTGCTCTTGATTCTGCTTCTTCACTCTTCTCTCTCAACTCTCGCTGCTGCTGACTACTAGTACTACCTGGGAAACAAACAATAATAATGAGAAAGAGTACTGGATATTGATGAAAAGGGTTTGGTGGGTTTTGTGTGCTTACCGAGGTGGGAGAGAGAGATGGCTGTGGCAGTGGCGAATAAGAGAAATATTGTTAGGGCGGTGAGAGTTTGTATAAGAGTGTGACGGCGGCGGCGGTGGCGCAGTACGCCCATCGCCGAGCAGTTAGCGACAAAAGCCTGATGAGTGATATTGAGCACCAATAAATATGGCTCAGGAGTGAAAAAGATATTGCATTTGAAGGAGAGCGACGCTGCTATTATTATTATTATTGCACTTCTTGCGTGTGAGCGTGTGACTGTGTGTTTGTGTGGGTGTGGGTGCTTAAGTCCAAGTCAAAGACACCTACCAAAAGAGAAGAGAAAGAAAGAGAGAGAGAGTTTTGTTTTATTGCTTGGCGAAAGGGTGGGGTGGGAGTGGACCTACTATGCCCTGAATGATTTGATGGCCATGGCTATGGGGATGGAATGCAGCAGGCCATGCAAGCTGGCTAGTTACCAAAATGCCATTTAGTTTCGAGATGTGAGAACTTTATGCTATTTGAATGATAATGAGAATTTGGTGGTAGAAGGAGAACGAGGGGGAAAAAAAGAGAGAAGAAAAACACATTTGTAGTAGGCTCCATAGGATATGTGTTTGAATATCTGTCGTTCCAACATTGTCCTGTGACTCTTATGGTTAATTTTCTTCTTCATATGATATGGTACACTTGGTTTGCACCCGCTAGGCCCGGACCAACATATACCCGTTTTGTGGGATGATTAGCCCTTGACCCACCAATCCATTTGGGCAATTGCATAGAGAATACAGTAGGAGTGTGCAACACCCAATCCGCTCTCTTACCTAAAAAATGGGAGCCCACGATGCAGTCGGCAAACTTTTTAGAAAGCCCACGACGGAAAGGTACGAGAACACAACTCTTCTCCGTTTGATGGAGCAGTTTGGCTTTAAATGTTGCTTGTCCTGCAACATATCGAGATAGGTTATGAAAACACCTCTTGCTATAACCGATGAACCATCCTTACCAATTTTCATATTTTAACTACCCACTTTTCTAAAACACTTACATTCAGCTCCTCAAATTAGGAATCAACTTTCACTATTTCATATTCCTTCTCCTACATTCATATGTTTAAAAATTTGTGTCATATTTTTTACAATTTGTTTTTCTTCCTATCCAAGCAATTTGGAGATTTTGTTTGCGAAATCGAACAACCGTTGTTGTGGCTTGTAGGCAATGGGGAAAATTGGTAACTAAGTTGGGGATAACTGGATTTAAAAGGTTTGCTGCTTCAACTTTAATATGTGATCCGGCGATTTTTTCATGTAATCAACTTCTAGTCCTAGTAATTTTTTTGATCTTTCTTATCTTTTTTTGTTTTTAAATTAGGTACTGTTTATATTTGTTTGCTTGCCGAGAAAATGCATTGAATTGAAGTGGTAGTATTAAGGTGAGCTAGCTTACTACTTCGAGTTTGTGTCTTATTAGAGTTTCAAATGTCAAGTCCTGTTGACCCAATGGTACTATCATTGTCACATTGTAAAAGGTTAAAAAAAATAATATTGTTAAAGATTATCAGGAGGATAGTTTACAAAAATAAAAAATAAAAAATAAAAAAGAAGAAAAAGAACTAGTAGGCTGTAGGCCGTTGGTGCTAGGAAATAGAGAAATGATGGAAAGGGAAAGCGGGACAAAAGTGTAATAGTACCAAAAGTAGGGGGGTTTTCAGGTAGATGGTATCAACACTCGTGCGGGTTTGGTTCGTGTGGGAGAAATAGAGGGAGCTGTCTTGTACGGGACCAACATCTGAGTCAAGCTCAAACCCAATCCCACCATTATTGCTGCTCTCTAACGTGGGTGTGTACGATTCCCTTATGTTGAATACCACCATGTCCCACACCCACAGCTTCACATTGTTATTTGGATCCTCTTCTTGTTTTTTTTTTATTCCAGGGTATATATATATATATATTAGGAGTAATTATTTTTTACCCTCATTAATTACAGTGTTTTTACATTTTTCTTCTATAAATTATTAATTATAACATTTAACCTCATTAAATTACTATCTTATAATAAAAAGTTCAATTCCGTCCGTCAAAGAGATTAAAATTGACGATCAACGATTATGTGCAAGTTATATGTCAAATTGACGAACAACGATCATGTATAAATTATGTATTTTTTCTTTTCTTAAATTTTTTTTTTTTTTTTAAAAAAAAGGACTATTTTATCTTTTTATATATATTGTGCTAATCATTTCCTTTGAAAGTTGAAACGGAGGAAATCCATTCAGTAAAATTAAAGTATAGGAGGGTTCCATTAAATGAGGCCCGTACGATCTTTCCTGTAAGTGAGGGCCTGGATTGATGGGTTTTGGGTTTGGTAGCATTTAAGGCAGTCACTGTTTTTTTCTTCTTTTTTTGGGTAATTTCTTTGAAATTTGAGGCAAACACACGTACCTACTCCGAAGAGATAATGGTTGTCTGGCTCACTACTGTGGATTCCAACAGTCTGGAGGGAGGTTTCATGTTTGGTTCACGCCAAACCTCCTTTTGGTGTCCAACCAGCCACAAGGACACCAAAATTCAACAGTATACTACTATATCCAAACACTAATTTTAAAGACTACTATATCGGTTTGTTTTTTTTTTTAATTAAATAAGAAAAATAATTACAGATTCATTACTCTTGATTAGAAAGGAAAAGAGACTCAGAGAACAAAAAACCAAAAGAGGGTCGACTCTCCAATAATATTATAATAGACCCAAAATAAAATAAAACAGTACAAAAATATATACAAAGATTAAAAAATAAGTCAAATAAATGACCAAATATTCTTAAAAAGCCACACGAAGCGGTTACATAAGCAAAATGGATACATAAGCTAAATCTATTGTTTTTAGATCAAGCATGTAAGAATCATGCAAACCATTATATTTTATTTTCTGTATAATAATAATAAATTAATTAAAAAAAAAAATAGAGAGAAAGAAATAAAGTCGAAAGCGTGGGTTTCAGACTTCAAAGAATGTAAAGAATTAAAACGTAGGAAGAGAAAAATAACTTTTTTTGGGGGCTTTAATGAGCCGAACAGAGATATAAAAATATAGGAAGAGACAACAAGTTAGGCCCAAGACGGCCGGGCCTGGCCTCAAAGAGACAAGAGCTCCTTCCAAAACCCATTTTTCATGCAAATTTAATTTCCTTTTTTAAAAAAAAGACTGTAAAACTTAATAAAACATACAATCTAAATGTGAACATATTTAAAATTAAAAAGGGTCATAGTCATTAAATATGCATATACTATTCATGTCATGCAAGGGCGAATCTACCTTAAATAGTCAATTATGAGTGTTTCACCCTCCTAAACGGTTAGATTATTTGGCTTTCTACAGTTGTACATGTCTATAATAAACTAAAAAACTTTTGTATTAGAAAGGGAAGTTATTTTTAAAAATTTTATAGACATCTAACTTTTATATATAATCATGACATATAACTTAGATGACATTAATTTTAAGACTTGTCTCCTTTTTATTTTACATAAGCGCGTGTGCACACACATAGATTGACTATATGTATTTATATAATTATTTAGGAAAATTTTCACATACCTCTTCAAACTATTACTCATTGTGTTAATTTTGATTAGCTTCTACAAAAATGTGAATTTGCATTTTTGTAATGTGTTGCCTCCACATGGTTAGGTTATTATTATTGTCGATGGTCTTTATAAGTTTTCACATATTAAGAGATTGAAAATAAATTATCTACAATAACAATAAACAATGGAAAAGCTAATGATGTTGCCATTAGGATTTTACTTTGGAAAAAAAAAAAAAAAATTGTTTGTTGGGGGAGAAATGTTACTTTTTTTTTTTTTTTTTTTTACATTTCCGCACAAGAGGGAAGAAGGGGATTCAAATTAGTGACTTCCACTTCATTAGGCGTGGTCCTAGCTGATTGAGCTATGTCTTTGAGACGGGAGAAATGTTTCATGTGTGCTGTTATGTGCATATAACAAATTGTTGGTACAAAATGAAATTTGTGAGATTGGGCATATTATTGATATGTAGTGTTGAGGAAAACAATTGTGCAATTGTCTTTAAAGAAACATAAATATTGAATTGTGGACATGTCAAAAAAAATATTGAATTTGTGTAATTTTATCAAGAGCCAGAAGCTACTATAAATATTGAATTTGTTCTTAAAGTTTTGCATGAATTGTATGATAAGTATGTGGAAGGATCATAATCCAACAATTATGGAAAATAGTGAATAAGAAAATGCTCGGGAAGGTTCTTCTAGTCGTTGTTACCAATGCTAATGGGAGAAGTGTTAAGGAATAATTCCACATTACATGTGGACAAGATTTTGGGCATACTTATAAGGAATGAGCAATCCTAACTATCTTATTGAACAGGTTTTATGAGATGAGTTAGGTCTATAAATTTTTTTATGGTATCAAAGCCTACCACAGGACGAATGGAACCCACACTATTTACTCCGTGACAAGAAATAATCTCACATTACTTGAAAACATTACCACAGGACGAATGGGGCCCATAAATTTCTTCAAGAAGTGTTAGAAGAACTGGTAGTAGGTTAATGTTTCGGTCTTTCGCAGGAAGTGTTGATAACATTTAGCCTAGTTGAACTGATTTGGATATATATTTGGAGGATGACGTTTTTAAAGTTTTGCATGAGTTGTATGATAAATATGATAATAATAATATTTTTTTTTTTCTCAATCTTCTCTCTCACTCTACTTCAACAAAGCGTTCTCGATTTTCTTGACTAAGCCATGGAATCAAAGTCCTTTCACATTATATGTAATCGAAGCATATGAGGATTTGACTTAGTCGAAGACTCTAAACCAAGCTGCTTTTCATGACAAACCTAAATCCAAATCTTTTCACTTTTTATCTCTACAATTTTTGTTTCACTCTATATACAATTTTTGTTTCACTCTAAGAGAGAGGTGCAGATGAGAGAGAGGGAGGTGCAAAGATCGAAGAGATAGAGAGAGAGGCGCGAATGAGAGAGGGAGGCAAAGAGGAGAGAGAGAGAGCCGCAGCCGCGCAGAGGAAGATGAAAGAAGAAAGCATAAAATGAAAGAAGGAAGAAGAAGCTGCGCATAGGAGAGAGAGAAAAAGAGGAAAGAAGAAAGAAAAAAAATGAAGAAAAAAGAAGAGGCAGCTTGAACAAAGATGGGTTATTGTTTGTGGGTAGTAGGATTTTAAGTTTAGGGTTATTGCGGGGTGGGACCGGGCGAGAAAGGATAGGTACCTAGAATTTTAAAAAAAATGCTATTTACAACCTGTTCCGCTCTGAGCGAGTATCCTAAAATTTGACTTGTATTCACTTTTTTAGCGAGGAAAATAGAGCGAAGTGGGGCGGGTGGGTCGGATATTGCGGATGTGTCGGGTATTTGACCACTCCTAAATGTTAGTGTTGAAAATAGTGGAAATGAGAAGATTTGGAAAGATGCGAAGGTAAACGCTAGAAGCTAAAGGAGGTCTGATGGGTCATTGACTGTCCGTAATGACCGACCCGCGTGCATGAATTGATGCACATCACATACAAGTCCCCACTTTTCACACACAATTTGCATCAACAACAAGAAGTGCCCCACAAGTGGGGATTTGAAGAAATCCCAACGATTTAATTAATTATATTTATATATAAATTATATTCTAATGGTGGGTGGGGGGGGGAAGGAAGCCTCGTTGACAAAGGTAAGATATTTTTCACCACTTTTCCCCAAAACAAAATACCAAGCATTCACTTCAACTGGATTAAGGTTTTGTGAAATAAATAATTAAAGACCCTCACTGCTTAGTCCATAATAATTGAGACAGCTACACTACGTGGCAGCCTAGGGTGCATCCTAGCTTCTAAAAAGCCCCTAGCAAAGAGGAGAGACGCCGCGCCCTCTCTCTCTCTCTGTCTCTCTCTCTCTCAAACCCCCCTTCCGCCCCCCCCCCCCCACCCCCCAACACACACTCACTTACTCTCTCTCTCTCACTCGCCCTTTCTTTCTTTCGCTCTCTCACAACACAATTACACACTATCTCCCACTTTTCCCAACACATTAACCCCCACACCGAGCCGAAAATTACAGGGGCTGTGCGCCCGGCGAGATCCTCGCCGCAATCCGAGGCCATGAACGCCGCCACGACGTCGTTCCGGTCCATTCTCGACAAACCCCTCAGCCAGCTCACCGAGGAAGACATTTCCCAGCTCACCCGCGAAGACTGCCGCAAATACCTCAAAGATAAAGGTTCTTCTTTTCCACCTTTGCCCCTCCTCTCCCTCTCTATTTTCTGCTACCCCCTCCCTCTCTCTCATTCTCTCTCTCTTTCTCTCTATATATGTGTGCGCATATATATTTTATATGTATGATTTAAGTAA